>NC_056540.1:34717367-34729867 GCF_910596095.1 Thunnus maccoyii | reverse complement strand
GGAGGTTATTGATTGATGATAATGTTTACTATGCAGACATGCTGCTTTAAACTCCTCATGCTGATCTATCAGAGAATTTATGACTTTATTACATCTGCTGAAGGTCAGAGCGCTCCGACCTGATAGTTATATAACACATGAAGGACAGGTGTGTTAACCAGCAGTCAGGTGTCTGTAATCATTCCTCCTGTTCATACTGGATATTAAAAGATCCTTCAAATGTGTTTTCAATGGAAGTGATGGAGGATAAAATCCACAGTGTGTCCACACAGTCATTTAAAGTCTGTGTGAAGCTTCTATTCAGCTTCAGCAGTCTGAGTTAGTCATATCAAGTGGATATCTGACACATTTACAGTCTTTTTAGCATCAAATTCCCTCTTTGTGTTTCCTCGGACAGTGTTTCCCTGTTGAGCTGCAGGTGGAAGTATAGTAACAAAAAGAGGAACTTTGGCACTAAAAAGACTGTAACGTTGAAAGATATCTATCAGCATCTATATCTATCCATCAGCATGAAGCAGGAGATCAATCACTCACATGATTAGCAGAGATCAATACTTTGATCTGATTGAGTCAGGAAACAGTCTGAAAGGGTTAAAGTCAGTAGTGTAAACCTGCAGTATAAAGTGTGAGCTGCTGTCCTTCATCAGCCTCGTCATCACATAAACACTTTTAATTAGATGAACCTGAAAGAAAAGTAAGGAGGAGGAAGACTGAAGCTAACTGTGCTAACTGTTAGCAAACTGTGACTAAACACTTATTAACTTATTACATACAACATAAAGATAACTGCAGTGTGAAGCTCACCGCTGCAACTAACCGTTATTTTCATTATCAGTTCATCTCCATTAATTGATTAGTTGTTTGGTCCATAAAATGTCAGAAAAAGGTGAAAAATGATAAGACGACGTCATCAAATGTCTTGTTTTGTCCACAACAAAGATCTTCAGTTTACTGTCATAGAGACGAAAGAAACCAGGAAATATTCACATTAAGAAGCTGCAATCAGAGAGTTTAGACTTTATGACTTAAAAAATGACTCAAAATGATTAATCGATTATCAAAATACATGATATGATTTCTTTATGGATTACAGACACAAAACAAAACTCAAATTGATAAAATGTTAAAGTGAAAACAATTATTTCCATCTTGGTTTCATGTTAGAAATAAGAATACAGAATAGTTGGTGATTAATTGATTAATTGATGCAGCTTTGATGTTATAACAAAAATAAATATTTGGCTTTTGTAACTGATGCAGATCATAAAAGATAAAGATGAAGATGTTAAAGCTGCTGTCTGGTTCTGAACGTTGGACTGAGCTAGGCTAGCAGTTTCCCCCTGCTCCCAGTCTTTATGCTAAGCTAGGCTAGCAGTTTCCCCCTGCTCCCAGTCTTTATGCTAAGCTAGGCTAGCAGTTTCCCCCTGCTCCCAGTCTTTATGCTAAGCTAGGCTAGCAGTATCCCCCTGCTCCCAGTCTTTATGCTAAGCTAGGCTAGCAGTTTCCCCCTGCTCCCAGTCTTTATGCTAAGCTAGGCTAGCAGTTTCCCCCTGCTCCCAGTCTTTATGCAAAGCTAGGCTAGCAGTTTCCCCCTGCTCCCAGTCTTTATGCTAAGCTAGGCTAGCAGTTTCCCCCTGCTCCCAGTCTTTATGCTAAGCTAGGCTAGCAGTTTCCCCCTGCTCCCAGTCTTTATGCTAAGCTAGGCTAGCAGTTTCCTCCTGCTCCCAGTCTTTATGCTAAGCTAGGCTAACAGTTTCCCCCAGCTCCCAGTCTTTATGCTAAGCTAGGCTAACCGTGACAGATCAGTAGATGCTGTAGAGTAAGAGGATTCCTCAAGATGTTGAACTGTTCCTTTAAAGTGAGCACAGATCGAGTTCTTTATTAATCGTGTTAATAATCAGTGTTACAGCAGCATCTGCTCATAAATCACCACATACTAAAACAAGTCTATATAACTCACATCTAACAATAAACAGAATATATAACCATACATCCATGAGTAGAACATATGATGTTAATATATTATAACAGTCTTACATTAGTGAGTCAGGAAGATGCCGAACACTTATTTTAAAATCAAGACAGAAACAGGAAACATGAAATAAAAGAATAAACTTCAAACGTCATCGTATAAAAACCCATCAAACTGCTGAGAGACAAGCTGAAAGACATCCTGCGGTTTGATATTTAAGCTGAACATTAGAAAGAGCTTCAGGCGATGTTATTTACTGCAGGAACAAAAGCTGCTGACTGGAAACATCCACATTCCTGCCTGCTCTTTGTTCCCAGTGTGAGGAAACATCCTGCAGGTCTCCGCAGCCGACTGCAGGAACACTTCACTGAAACTGAGAGCTTTTATTAAAACGCTGTCTCTGGGTCTGAAAGCAGAAGCTTCAGGACGGGAAACACTTTCAGTTCTGCTGCAGAATATTTGTGTTGTGATTCACGCAGCATGTGAGCTCAGACGTGTTGAAACTCGTCTGCAGAGAGAAGATTTACTCTGATCCTCCTCAAGTTCTGCTTTTATGAAGCGTCATCGTTTCCTGACGAGAGGAGCAGAGTTTACTGTTTAATCTGAGCTCTTTATCACTTTACCCGCTCACAATAATCCAGATTATTCAGCTTTTATTCTTCTCTGAAATGTGGGAGATATATATATATATATATATATATATATATATATATATATATATATATATATATATATATTATTGATTAGTTGGACTTCACATCTCAGTTTGATGGAAACATAAATTCAAACTTTGATAAATACATTGAATATCTGACCTCAGTCATATTTCATTATTTCAGCAGCTTGTTATTAAATCGTTTCAAAGGAACTAAAACACTCTCATTATTGATTAACCTGCTGATTTATTTCCCATCAATTCATCTTTAAGAAAACATTTTAAAAAGTGTGAAAGTCTTCAGATGTCAGTTATCGTGATGTAGTTCTGCTCCATAAAAGACCTGAGTGATGAACTGATGACTGGAATAATTGCGGTTTGATTTAAGGTTGATTGATTGATTGAGTGATTGATTGATTGATTGGTTGGTTGGTTGTTGTACGGACTGTGTGGACATTCCGCTGACTGTCAGAGGGTGAATGTTTTATCTTATCAGTTGTGATTAGAAAGAAGCCAGTTGGCAGTCTTAAGGTTCTCTGATAGCAGCTCTGCTCCGCATACAGCTGACGGAGGGGTTAAAGGTCGCGCTGCCTCCGCCCTCGCTGAGCTCACTGCTGCAGCAGCTGATAAACCAATCACAGGTTATCTACCTGCGGCGTGTCCAGGTGAACGTTTGTTCCAACGCAGCAGCAGATAAAGACGGGACGTCTTCAGATTAAATCTGACTGCGGGCGAACACGATGACATCACACGTGTCGCTCACGTGTCGCGTGTCCTGAATCAAACAGGACAAACAAACTATCAATACTGATAATAATCAATCGGTCTTTACAGTAACTTAAAGCTGCAGCGTGAAAGATTTAGAGTTTCCTGTTGCAGCTTCTCAGATGTGATGATTTACTTTTCTTATAAGACAGTAAATGAACTGAAACAATCTATTAATAAAGAAACATATTGGAAATAATGATCAGATGGATCAATAATGATAAATAATGATGAGCTGCAGCCTGATGTTCAGTAAATATGAAGTGTGATAAACCACATGAACGACTACATCTCCCATGAGGCTTCGCTGCAGAGGTGGCTGCTGGGAACTGTGGTGCGTCTTGTATGTTGTTGAAGTGGAGCGGTGTGTTACACGTCACGCTGAGTCTTTTCTGTCCGCAGGTCACTTCCCCAACAAGGCGATGCCGTCGGCCGGCACGTTGCCATGGCTACAGGGAATCCTCTGCAACGCCAACAACCCGTGCTTCCGCAGCCCCACGCCGGGCGAGTCTCCGGGCGTCGTCGGGAACTTCAACGACTCCATGTGAGTCCAGATGTGACCTCCCTGATCAATGACTGATAATCAATCATCTCAGTTCCACCAGAACTGACTTAGAAATATATATTATATTATTTTATTACATCATCAAAACATCATCAAACTTCTACACAAGAAAAAGAACATGTTTATATATTATATTTATATTAATGTATATATATAATAAATATATATGTTTATATTATTATACATGAAACAAAGTGACGCTTCAACTACCCACAGTGTCAGCTGGAACGTCTCTCTAAACAGAAACACTTCAGCTTCCTGCAGGGATCAAACAGCTTGTTTTAATGTTTACGTTTCAGACTCTTCAGCTGCTTTCAGTAACTGACGGTTCGTCCGACAGCAACTCTTTATAAATCTTTAAATTCATCTCACATATAAAAACGACCTTTTTAAAACGTGATTTTATCAGAAACGTTTATGAACGTTTGATGTTTGATGATGTTTTTGTTCTCTGTGAAACACATTGTAACTTAGATGTAAATGAAGTTTAATATTATTATATATTAGATCTAAACTCAGCGTTTCCTTCAGGACATGAAAACTCTTTATTCGCTGTGACGGTTCGTCTCATTTCTGACATCAACTCTTTCTGTGTTTCTGCAGAATTTCTCGTCTGTTTTCGGACGCGAAGAAGATTCTTCTGTACAGTCAGAACGACAAGAACCTGGATGGATTTAAGGAGCTGGCTCAGGCCCTGCAGCAGCTGCAGAGCAGCAGATCAGGTAGGAAGTTTAGTTTTAGTTCACTTCATATTCAGACCTGACCTTAAACTTGTTTTTTAACAAACAAACAAAGTTGTTTAAAAGTTATTTTAAGCATCAGTTCCTGCCTGAAGATGAAGAGTTAAATGTAGAAACTGTGTTTTCGCTGTGAGTCGGTCAGTTTGTGGTTAAACTGAGCGACGTCTCTGCTCCCGTCGTCCCTCTGTGGGTTTTTCAAGCTCATTGAACAAAAAGAATTTGGTTCTTTGTGTGTTAATTATGAGTTTGTGTTTTGTGCTTCGCTACCTGCTCCGACCTGCCGGCTGTCCTCCTCCTCCCCCCTCTGATGGAGCTGCGGCACATTTCTGCCTTTTATTCGCTCTAATCGCGTCTGATGGGACAAACGGAGGCGTGTTGTTCCATGAGAACGAGCCGCTGCGGTGAGAGCGGGGGCGGGGAGGCGAGCCGCGGCAGGTTTACCTGCTCAGAGCTTCTCAGGTGATGTTCACCTGATCGCAGTGAGAGAGGAGGTTCGGGGGTTTCACACGGTCCGAGAGCTTCGGGGTCGGCGGGTGATGTCGGCGGGTGATGTCGGCGGGTCGGCTCGGCTCGGCGGCGCCACGCTGAGCGTCACTGAGTTCAGGACGGACGTGTCGCTCTGCAGCTGAACAAACAGGCCGGAGTCTGAGGATCAGTTCGCTCTGAACGTCCCGCAGCTTCACACATGACCGCCTGACCTTTGACCTCACAGCAGAACCCGCCGCTCGCTGCTCAGCTCTCCTCCGACTGAGTCGCCACATGTCTGATGTTGTTATTTCACAATGAGGAGCAACATCAGTCTGCAGTAGAGCTGCGATCAATCACTCATAACATTATCAATCAAATGTTTTAGTAAGTTAGCAAGAATGATCTATCTCAGGATAGATGATTGATAGATGATTGATAGATGATTGATAGATGATTGATAGATGATTGATGATAGAAATGAAAATGTTACATAAATGGAAAAAGAATCAACTAACTGAAATATAACAACATATAAATAAATAAATAAATAGAGAATAAACATAATTAACGTGTAAAGTTTCAGCTTCTTGTGAATCTTCGGAGGGTTTTGGACGTTTGACGTCTGCAGACATCTATTGATCGTTGATAGACTGAAGGATGATTGATTAGTTGCAGCTGCAGCAGTCAGTCTGTTGTTCTTTATGTTGTTTGGGGGATGATCTGCTTCTTAGTTATACAACTACAGTTCCCATAATTCTTTGGGGGGATAAGAGAGTTTATTTGTTTTCATTCATGACTGAACTTCCTGTTTGCAGTGAGCGTGTCCGTCACCGCGGGAAACGTGCAGTTAGAACAGCTGTTACATTTATATTCACCATTTAAAGTGTTCTGTGTTATTTATCGTTAGAGTCCTCGTTAGTTCAGAGCTCGTTAGTTCAGAGCTCGTTAGTGTGACCCGCTGGGTGAGTTAACGAGTCTGTTGGACGACGTTAATGAAAGCTGTGAAACGTTGATGAAACGTTGATGAAACGTTACAGGTGTGTTTCAGAAGGTTTGAAGATCAACAGCAGCTCAAATATAACAGGCTGAATAAACGATGACGTCATGAATCATGTGACTGAAACGCCAACATCAGACCTGTGTGGAGCAATGAAGAGGAGGCTGTAACCTTCATCACGCCTCCTCTTCATCACGCCTCCTCTTCATCTAAACGTAATACAGACATGAATAAACAGACTATGAAGATGAACATCATCTTCAGCTGCTGAGTGTAAATCACATCGTAGGATGGATGAACAGCGTCACTGACAACAGTACATCCACATCATCGAACTGGTGTCCTCTCAGCATCACTGGTCCCACTGGTCCCACTGGTCACACTGGTCCCACTGACTGTACAGAGATAGAACCTGCAGCTCTGATCGGTCTGAGATGAACCACTTTATTACTGATAGTTTATTACCATCAGTATTATAACAGCAGCTGACACAGATCTACCTCTGGACACCTGCAGGATGAAGGCAGCAGGTCCAGTTAAGGGTCCAGGATGTGGATCCAGGATGTGGATCCAGACTGATATAGACTGATATAGACTGATATAGACTGATACAGACTGACGCAGACTGACGCAGACTGACGCAGACTGGTGCAGACTGGTGCAGACTGGTGCAGACTGATGCAGACTGGTGCAGACTGATGCAGACTGATACAGACTGGTGCAGACTGATGCAGACTGGTGCAGACTGATGCAGACTGGTGCAGACTGGTGCAGACTGGTGCAGTCTGATGCAGACTGGTGCAGACTGATGCAGACTGATACAGACTGGTGCAGACTGATGCAGACTGGTGCAGACTGATGCAGACTGATACAGACTGGTGCAGACTGATGCAGACTGGTGCAGACTGATGCAGACTGGTGCAGACTGGTGCAGACTGGTGCAGACTGGTGCAGTCTGATGCAGACTGGTGCAGACTGGTGCAGACTGATACAGACTGGTGCAGACTGGTGCAGTCTGATGCAGACTGGTGCAGTCTGACGCAGACTGATACAGACTGGTGCAGACTGGTGCAGACTGGTGCAGTCTGATGCAGACTGGTGCAGACTGGTGCAGACTGGTGCAGACTGATGCAGACTGGTGCAGACTGATGCAGACTGGTGCAGACTGGTGCAGTCTGATGCAGACTGGTGCAGTCTGATGCAGACTGGTGCAGTCTGACGCAGACTGATACAGACTGGTGCAGACTGGTGCAGACTGGTGCAGTCTGATGCAGACTGGTGCAGACTGACGCAGACTGATACAGACTGGTGCAGACTGGTGCAGACTGATACAGACTGGTGCAGACTGGTGCAGACTGATACAGACTGGTGCAGACTGATACAGACTGGTGCAGACTGATACAGACTGGTGCAGACTGGTGCAGACTGATACAGACTGGTGCAGACTGATACAGACTGGTGCAGACTGATACAGACTGGTGCAGACTGGTGCAGACTGATACAGACTGGTGCAGACTGATACAGACTGGTGCAGACTGATACAGACTGGTGCAGACTGGTGCAGACTGATACAGACTGGTGCAGACTGGTGCAGACTGGTGCAGACTGGTGCAGACTGATGCAGACTGACGCGTCCTTCGTCTTTGATCACCTGCTCTGCATTTGGCGTTTTCCTGAACTTGCACTTAATGTCTCTTATCGATTTCCCAAAGAAGAAGCTTTTTATGACGTTCTGTCATCTACGTTTGTTCTTTTGTGGGACAATAAAGTTTAATTCAAAGAAAACAAGCAGGAACAAACATGATAATAATGAAATGAAGAATAAGATGTGAAGGAGCAACATGGAGAATTTTTACAGAATAAATCAAACTCAGATGAAGCTCACAGCTCCGTCTGAAGTTTTAGTTTAGCAGGTCACCAGCTGCGTGCTGATTGGCTGAGAGCAGAGCGACTCCGTGGACGTTAATAACGTGAAAACTGTGATTGAAGCCGACGTGTTTCTCTGCGGGAGCTCTCAGAGGAAACTCTTCCTCATTTGACCAATCATATCACTCACAGCCGCTGATGTCAGACAGCTCAACATGTCCGCTGACCCGTCGCTAACACGCTTAGCTCACCTCAGCTTTTTGTCCCCAGGAGGCCTCCGTACCTCCGCTGCGTCTGTCTGTCCGAGTCACGTTGCATCATTTAGATCTTTAAAAGTCAGAAGAGAAGAAGACGTTTCTGACACCGACGACTGAAAACCAATCAGTGACTGTTTTGATAAACGAGACTTTTTCATCATCTAAACTGTTTTTATGACCATTTTAAATTATGTAAAGCGTCTGAGTGAAGCTTTATTATTATTATTATTATTATTATTATTATTATTATTATTATTATAAATGATTAATGGAGATGAATTAATAATGAACATAATGGTTAGTTGCAGCAGTGACACACACACAGACCTGTTTATGTATCACTAGTGAGAACACTGAAAGAGTTAAAAACATTACAGTTGTTCTGTGATGAAGTTTCTCGTCTCTGCTGCCTGTTACGACCTGCAGAACTGCAGAAGAAGAAAGGCTGTGTGTGTGTGTGTGTGTGTGTGTGTGTGTGTGTGTGTGTGTGTGTGTGTGTGTGTGTGTGTGTGTGTAAACAGCAGAGTGATGCAGGTTTCCTCTCAGTGGAAACTTTGGCCTCCAGACACGTGACGACATGTGACAACATGCACGAAGCATCAAAGTGTTCAACAACATGTAAATGTGTTTGTAGGGACGGACTCACCTGTTCTACATCATCATCATCATCATCATCATCATCATCATCGACACACAGACACGCCCCCAAACTCCTTATATGGTCAACAGTTCTCCTGAGCGTCCTGTCGTCTGACTGCAGACATGGAAACAGATTCACGTTCCGCAGCGTCGTTGATAAACTTTATTAATAAACTTTATAAATAAAGTTTATAAATAAAGTTTATGATAAACGTGACACTTTGTCCACAACACAGATCAATAGATACACATGCTGATTGACAGATTTATTGATTCTTATGATCAGAGCTTCAACTATTATCAGCTGATTACTTTAAATGTCTGAACATCAGATAATCAGTTGATTGACAGCTCATCACATCTGAGAAGCTGAAAGCTGATCAGTTTTTTATTGGATTCAACATCCAGCTGATAAATCAATAACCGTCCGTTTGCGTCCTGCAGGCTTCAAGCTGAAACATTTCCTGCGAGACGACGAGACTGTGTCCAGCTTCCTGCTGAGAAACGCCTCGCTGCCCGAAGACGCCGTCCAGCAGATCATCGAGGCCGACGTCGACCTGGAGAAGGTGAGGACGCCGTCTGCACACGCTCAGTGTGGACGCACTCGGCGTCACAGTCAGACGACGGAAACACGTGAAGAAGAATATTCACTCAAACTTTAAGAACAGAGAATAAATTAAACTATTAAAGTCCAACAATATAAAACAAGTCTGATTATTGAACAAAATCTAAGAATTCTGAATGAAACTTTAGACTTTTTGTAATGAAACGTGAGAACACGATCAATAAATAATCAATAATAATATTATTATTATTGACCCTCCAGGTCCTGCTCAGAGGGTTCGGGGTCCACCTGAGGGACATGTGTCCCAGGAAGCGGGGCGGACGGAGTCTGGAGGACTTTGTGAGAATCTCGGACCCACAGGTGTCGATGCTGGTACAGGAAGTCCTCTGTCGGGCCCCGCCCATCTGGCTGAACCACGCCGAGGAGCACTTCCTGTCCAACCTTGACTTCTTCAAACCCATCCGGGTAAGAACACACAACGTTAACCTGCAGACGACACGGAGAACAGTTAAAGAACATTGATTGAAACTATAATAATATGAATTAAAAGTCCCAAAATACTGAAATAAACTGAGAATAAGGAATAAAAATCAAAGTGTGATGATACAGAAACAAAAGTCAGAATATTGAACAGAGTTCCAGAATAAGGAGTAAACTGTGATGTCAGAGATTAAAATAGACTCAGTATTTATAAACATGAGTGAAAAAAGGCAGAATACAGATGTTTAAACAGTCCTGAAAACATCTGGACTCTGACAGAAACAGTTTTTACTTCAACTTCAGACTCTGGAGGCTGAGCAGCAGGGCGTTTCCACCTGGCTCGCTGCGGCCCAGGTGTGTGTGTGTGTGTGTGTGTGTGTGTGTGTGTGTGTGTGTCAGAGGAGGCGTGTCTCAGCCTGTCTCTGCTCTCTACAGTCTCAGTTTTCGTAGCCTGGAGACCTGTTTGAAAACGAGCTGTGCGTCAGCGACGCCTCGCTGCTTTTGTCTGCAGGAATCTACGAGCTGCTGACGGACTGTGTGAACCTGAAACTCACTGAAACTAACTGCTGCTGCTCCGTCTGAACACACCGTTACCACGGCAGCAGAGCAAGAAATCCTCAAATCCTCAGAGAATCAGAGAGAAAAGACTGAAGTTAACAGTGAAGCTGAAGCTGTGAAATGTTCTCAAGTATCAAATGTTCTCTTTTGTCTTTTCTCAGTGTTTAATTACTGGTCTGTGACCAGTTTAAAGACGTATTTCACCCAGTTAGAACGACTCCGAACAAAAGGTTAACGAGGTCACGAACGAGAGAAACGAACCTTCAGCAGGAGAACTCACAACCCTACTGCAGTAAAAGTACACAAGTATTATGAGCTGGATGTAGTTAAAGTATTGCAGTAAAAGTACATAAGTATTATGAGCTTGATGTAGTTAAAGTATTGCAGTAAAAGTACATAAGTATTATGAGCTTGATGTAGTTAATGTATTGCAGTAAAAGTACACAAGTATTATGAGCTTGATGTAGTTAAAGTATTGCAGTAAAAGTACATAAGTATTATGAGCTTGATGTAGTTAAAGTATTGCAGTAAAAGTACATAAGTATTATGAGCTTGATGTAGTTAAAGTATTGCAGTAAAAGTACATAAGTATTATGAGCTTGATGTAGTTAAAGTATTACAGTAAAAGTACATAAGTATTATGAGCTTGATGTAGTTAAAGTATTGCAGTAAAAGTAGTGGTTTGGTCCCTCTGACTGATATATTATTATATATGACATCATTAGATTATTAATAGTGAAGCATCAGTGTTAGAGCAGCATGTTACTGTTGTAGCTGCTGGAGGTGGAGCTAGTTTACACTACTTTATATACAGTTAGCTAGTTTAGTCCAGTGGTTCCCAACCTAGGGGTCGGGGCCCCTCCAAAGGGTCAGCAGATAAATCTGAGGGGTGGTGAGATGATTAATGGGAGAGGAAAGAAGAAAAAACAAAGTTCTGATACACAAATCTGTTTTCAGTTTTTGGACTTTTTCTCTAATCTTTGATTTTTGCTGAAATATTGGATCATTTGAACATTTATTGAAATGAAAGCATGTGAGAAGTTTAGAGGGAAAAATCACTATTTGGTGGAGCTGTTAACAACTCATAGACATGTGAAATGTGACCCCGACTACACACTGCTTTTTGTAAGACGTCAAAAGACAAAAAGGTTGGAAACCACTGGTTTCATCTTTAACAATGTGTTGTATTTTAAAAGCTTGTTATATTATCCATTGTGTCAAATCTTCATCTGAAAAGTAACTAAAGCTGTTAAATAAATGTAGTGGAGTAGAAAGTACAATATTTCCCTCTGAAATGTAGAAAGTAGCATCACATGGAAATACTCAAGTAAAGTACAAGTACCTCAAACTTCAGTACAGTACTTGAGTAAATATATGTAGTTCCTTTCCAGCTCTGTCCTGCAGTATGTCTCCAGCTTGTTTAACTTCAGTAAATCAGATTTAAACCAGTCAGACGAGTCTCATCTCTCGGTTTACTAACAGTTAGTATCTCTGCAGGACGTCACATCGTTCTTCTTTGCTCGCAATTTATCATGAAATTTCACACATGAAAATAAAAAAGTAAATTAATATAAGAAACAGAAGTAAATCAGACGTGAACAGAGACTGAAGTGTCCGTCTGTGTCTCTCAGAGGGACGTGAAGGTCGACCCCGAGGCCGTCAAACAGGTCGCCCGGGCAACCAACATCCTCCTGGACAGTCTGGGCTCGCTGGCCGTCGAGGTAAGAAACACACACACACACACACACACACACACACACACACACACACACACACACCCTTTAGACAGACGTGTCCTTTAGTGGACGTATGAATGCAGCGGGGAGACAGACGAGCTCTCAGCTGAACAAAGACTAGAAGGTTTTCACTTCAGGAGGAGACGATACGAGTCAACAAAGAACAAACACGTCCTGCTGCGTCCTGCTGCGTCCTGCAGCGTCCTGCTGCGTCCGTCTGCGTCCTGCTGCGTCCTG
>NC_056540.1:34592367-34712367 GCF_910596095.1 Thunnus maccoyii | reverse complement strand
CCAACACGACACAAACACGACACAAACACGACACCAACACGACACAAACACGACACAAACACGACACAAACACGACACAAACACGACACCAACACGACACAAACACGACACAAACACGACACAAACACGACACAAACACGACACCAACACGACACAAACACGACACAAACACGACACAGACACGACACCGACACGACACCGACACGACACCAACACGACACAGACACGACACCGACACGACACAGACACGACACAGACACGACACAGACACGACACAGACACGACATCAACACGACACCAACACGACACCAACACGACACAAACACGACACAAACACGACACCAACACGACACCAACACGACACATACACGACATAAACACGACACCAACACGACACAGACACGACACAAACACGACACAAACACGACACAGACACGACACAGACACGACACAAACACGACACCGACACGACACAGACACGACACAGACACGACACCAACGCGACACAAACACGACACCAACACGACACAAACACGACACAAACACGACACCAACACGACATAAACACGACACCAACACGACACAGACACGACACAGACACGACACCGACACGACACAAACACGACACAAACACGACATAAACACGACACCAACACGACACAGACACGACACAGACACGACACCAACACGACACAGACACGACACAGACACGACACCAACACGACACAGACACGACACAGACACGACACATACACGACACAAACACGACACAGACACGACACAGACACGACACCAACACGACACAGACACGACACAGACACGACACCAACACGACACCAACACGACACAGACACGACACAGACACGACACCGACACGACACAAACACGACACAAACACGACATAAACACGACACCAACACGACACAGACACGACACAGACACGACACCAACACGACACAGACACGACACAGACACGACACATACACGACACAAACACGACACAAACACGACACCAACACGACACAAACACGACACAGACACGACACAGACACGACACACACACGACACACACACGTCACAAACACGGCGTAAACATGACATACACAACATATACACACATAAACACGATATATACAAGCTGATGTTTATGGGTTTGATGATATGGATAAATGACACAAACTGTTCTACATGTTTACTGAAAAATGTGAATGTTGAGACTTCAGCACTCTGAATGTGGTGAAACAGCAGCTGACGTCAGATTTAAACCAGTCACAGGAAGTTGTGACAGACGTTGTTTTCCTGTCAACTCATTCAGAGCAGAGGTCACATTTATTTCTGTCAGACGGACACAATGATTAAATACATTTATTAAATACATTTATGTATTTAATCATAATGTTATGATTATGAAATGATTAAACAGATGTACAGGATGCTGTTTGTGTTTGAAGGTTTATTTGTGCTGTGTGTGTGTGTGTGTGTGTGTGTGTGTGTGTGTGTGTGTGTGTGTGTTTGTGTGTGTGTGTGTGTGTGTGTGTGTGTGTGTGTGTGTGTGTGTGTGGATCTGTTGATTATTTTCTTCTTAATCTTTGTTAAAATATTCAGTTTAATGTGACGCTGAATGGTGTTTAATATCATGAATGACAAAGACAATCTTTAAATCTCCAGCTGTGAGCAGTTATCATATAAATATATGATATACGATACACATCATCTCAAATGATAAATGGTTACAGCATGTACATGTGTAGTCTGACCAGTCTGACCAGTCCTCTCGGTCTGTGCTCCAGTTGGCCGGTATGAAGAGCTGGATCGACCTGAGGAACGAGATCCTCTTCCTGACGCACAACGCCACGTCGTCGCCCAGCGCCATGTACCAGGCCGTGTCCAGGATCGTGTGCGGTCACCCTGAAGGTGGCGGCCTGCAGATCAAATCCCTCAACTGGTACGAGGACAGCAACTACAAGGCCCTGTTCGGAAACCACAACAGCAGCGAGGACGAGCCCACGTCGCTCTACGACAACTCGTCCAGTGAGTTTACTCGTCCACAGCCAACACATTCACAGGAAGAGAGTTAGTGTTTGTTTCCCTCTGCTGCCGTCAGCAGCAGCTGACTGCTCTACTGTCTGCTCTACTGTCCGCTCTACTGTCCGCTCTACTGTCCGCTCTACTGTCCTCTCTACTGTCCGCTCTACTGTCCTCTCTACTGTCCTCTCTACTGTCTGCTCTACTGTCTGCTCTACTGTCCTCTCTACTGTCCTCTCTACTGTCTGCTCTACTGTCCTCTCTACTGTCCTCTCTACTGTCCGCTCTACTGTCCGCTCTACTGTCCTCTCTACTGTCTGCTCTACTGTCTGCTCTACTGTCCTCTCTACTGTCCTCTCTACTGTCTGCTCTACTGTCCTCTCTACTGTCCTCTCTACTGTCCTCTCTACTGTCCTCTCTACTGTCTGCTCTACTGTCAGCTCTACTGTCTGCTCTACTGTCCGCTCTACTGTCTGCTCTACTGTCCGCTCTACTGTCTGCTCTACTGTCTGCTCTACTGTCTGCTCTACTGTCCGCTCTACTGTCCGCTCTACTGTCTGCTCTACTGTCTGCTCTACTGTCCGCTCTACTGTCCGCTCTACTGTCCGCTCTACTGTCTGCTCTACTGTCCGCTCTACTGTCCGCTCTACTGTCTGCTCTACTGTCCGCTCTACTGTCTGCTCTACTGTCTGCTCTACTGTCCGCTCTACTGTCTGCTCTACTGTCCGCTCTACTGTCCGCTCTACTGTCTGCTCTACTGTCTGCTCTACTGTCTGCTCTACTGTCCGCTCTACTGTCCGCTCTACTGTCCGCTCTGCTGTCTGCTCTACTGTCTGCTCTAGTGTCCTCTCTACTGTCTGCTCTACTGTCCTCTCTACTGTCCTCTCTGCTGTCTGCTCTACTGTCCTCTCTACTGTCCTCTCTGCTGTCTGCTCTACTGTCTGCTCTACTGTCTGCTCTACTGTCTGCTCTACTGTCCTCTCTGCTGTCTGCTCTACTGTCTGCTCTACTGTCTGCTCTACTGTCCTCTCTACTGTCCTCTCTGCTGTCCGCTCTACTGTCTGCTCTACTGTCTGCTCTACTGTCTGCTCTACTGTCCTCTCTACTGTCTGCTCTACTGTCCTCTCTGCTGTCTGCTCTACTGTCTGCTCTACTGTCCTCTCTGCTGTCTGCTCTACTGTCTGCTCTAGTGTCCTCTCTACTGTCTGCTCTACTGTCCTCTCTACTGTCCGCTCTACTGTCCTCTCTACTGTCCTCTCTACTGTCTGCTCTACTGTCCTCTCTGCTGTCTGCTCTACTGTCTGCTCTACTGTCCTCTCTGCTGTCTGCTCTACTGTCTGCTCTACTGTCCTCTCTGCTGTCTGCTCTACTGTCTGCTCTAGTGTCCTCTCTACTGTCTGCTCTACTGTCCTCTCTACTGTCCTCTCTGCTGTCTGCTCTACTGTCCTCTCTACTGTCCTCTCTGCTGTCTGCTCTACTGTCTGCTCTACTGTCTGCTCTACTGTCTGCTCTACTGTCCTCTCTGCTGTCTGCTCTACTGTCTGCTCTACTGTCCTCTCTACTGTCTGCTCTACTGTCCTCTCTGCTGTCTGCTCTACTGTCTGCTCTACTGTCTGCTCTACTGTCCTCTCTACTGTCTGCTCTAGTGTCTGCTCTACTGTCTGCTCTACTGTCCTCTCTACTGTCTGCTCTACTGTCTGCTCTACTGTCCTCTCTACTGTCTGCTCTACTGTCCTCTCTGCTGTCTGCTCTACTGTCTGCTCTACTGTCCTCTCTGCTGTCTGCTCTACTGTCTGCTCTAGTGTCTGCTCTACTGTCCTCTCTACTGTCTGCTCTACTGTCTGCTCTAGTGTCCTCTCTACTGTCCTCTCTACTGTCCTCTCTGCTGTCTGCTCTACTGTCCTCTCTGCTGTCTGCTCTACTGTCTGCTCTACTATCTGCTCTACTGTCCGCTCTACTGTCTGCTCTACTGTCCTCTCTACTGTCCGCTCTGCTGTCTGCTCTACTGTCCTCTCTGCTGTCTGCTCTACTGTCTGCTCTACTGTCTGCTCTACTGTCCTCTCTACTGTCTGCTCTACTGTCCTCTCTACTGTCTGCTCTACTGTCCTCTCTACTGTCCGCTCTGCTGTCTGCTCTACTGTCTTCTCTACTGTCCTCTCTGCTGTCTGCTCTACTATCTGCTCTACTGTCCGCTCTACTGTCTGCTCTACTGTCTGCTCTACTGTCTGCTCTACTGTCTGCTCTACTGTCCTCTCTACTGTCTGCTCTACTGTCTGCTCTACTATCTGCTCTACTGTCCGCTCTACTGTCTGCTCTACTGTCTGCTCTACTGTCTGCTCTACTATCTGCTCTACTGTCCTCTCTACTGTCCGCTCTGCTGTCTGCTCTACTGTCCTCTCTGCTGTCTGCTCTACTGTCTGCTCTACTGTCTGCTCTACTATCTGCTCTACTGTCCGCTCTACTGTCTGCTCTACTGTCTGCTCTACTGTCTGCTCTACTATCTGCTCTACTGTCCGCTCTACTGTCTGCTCTACTGTCTGCTCTACTGTCCTCTCTGCTGTCTGCTCTACTGTCTGCTCTACTGTCCTCTCTGCTGTCTGCTCTACTGTCTGCTCTACTGTCTGCTCTACTGTCTGCTCTACTGTCCTCTCTGCTGTCCGCTCTACTGTCTGCTCTACTGTCTGCTCTACTGTCTGCTCTACTGTCCTCTCTGCTGTCTGCTCTACTGTCTGCTCTACTGTCTGCTCTACTGTCTGCTCTACTGTCCTCTCTACTGTCTGCTCTACTGTCCGCTCTACTGTCTGCTCTACTGTCTGCTCTACTGTCTGCTCTACTGTCTGCTCTACTGTCCTCTCTGCTGTCTGCTCTACTGTCTGCTCTACTGTCCGCTCTACTGTCCTCTCTACTGTCTGCTCTACTGTCTGCTCTACTGTCTGCTCTACTGTCTGCTCTACTGTCCTCTCTACTGTCTGCTCTACTGTCTGCTCTACTGTCTGCTCTACTGTCCTCTCTGCTGTCCTCTCTGCTGTCTGCTCTACTGTCTGCTCTAGTGTCTGCTCTACTGTCTGCTCTACTGTCCTCTCTGCTGTCTGCTCTACTGTCCGCTCTACTGTCTGCTCTACTGTCTGCTCTACTGTCTGCTCTACTGTCCTCTCTGCTGTCTGCTCTACTGTCTGCTCTACTGTCTGCTCTACTGTCCTCTCTGCTGTCTGCTCTACTGTCTGCTCTACTGTCTGCTCTACTGTCCGCTCTACTGTCCTCTCTGCTGTCTGCTCTACTGTCCGCTCTACTGTCCGCTCTAGTGTCTGCTCTAGTGTCCGCTCTACTGTCCGCTCTAGTGTCTGCTCTACTGTCTGCTCTACTGTCCGCTCTACTGTCCTCTCTGCTGTCTGCTCTACTGTCCGCTCTACTGTCCGCTCTAGTGTCTGCTCTACTGTCTGCTCTACTGTCCGCTCTACTGTCCTCTCTGCTGTCTGCTCTACTGTCTGCTCTACTGTCTGCTCTACTGTCCGCTCTACTGTCCGCTCTACTGTCCGCTCTACTGTCTGCTCTACTGTCTGCTCTACTGTCTGCTCTACTGTCTGCTCTACTGTCCTCTCTACTGTCCGCTCTACTGTCTGCTCTACTGTCTGCTCTACTGTCCTCTCTGCTGTCTGCTCTACTGTCCGCTCTACTGTCTGCTCTACTGTCTGCTCTACTGTCTGCTCTACTGTCTGCTCTACTGTCCTCTCTACTGTCCGCTCTACTGTCTGCTCTACTGTCCGCTCTACTGTCCGCTCTACTGTCTGCTCTACTGTCCGCTCTACTGTCTGCTCTACTGTCTGCTCTACTGTCTGCTCTACTGTCTGCTCTACTGTCCTCTCTACTGTCCGCTCTACTGTCTGCTCTACTGTCTGCTCTACTGTCTGCTCTACTGTCCTCTCTACTGTCCGCTCTACTGTCTGCTCTACTGTCCGCTCTACTGTCCGCTCTACTGTCTGCTCTACTGTCTGCTCTACTGTCCGCTCTACTGTCTGTTCTACTGTCTGTTCTACTGTCTGTTCTACTGTCCTCTCTGCTGTCTGCTCTACTGTCTGCTCTACTGTCTGCTCTACTGTCCTCTCTACTGTCCGCTCTACTGTCTGCTCTACTGTCTGCTCTACTGTCTGCTCTACTGTCCTCTCTACTGTCCGCTCTACTGTCTGCTCTACTGTCTGCTCTACTGTCTGCTCTACTGTCCTCTCTACTGTCCGCTCTACTGTCTGCTCTACTGTCCGCTCTACTGTCCGCTCTACTGTCTGCTCTACTGTCTGCTCTACTGTCCGCTCTACTGTCTGTTCTACTGTCTGTTCTACTGTCTGTTCTACTGTCCTCTCTGCTGTCTGCTCTACTGTCCTCTCTACTGTCCTCTCTACTGTCTGCTCTACTGTCCTCTCTGCTGTCTGCTCTACTGTCCGCTCTAGTGTCTGCTCTACTGTCTGCTCTACTGTCTGCTCTACTGTCCTCTCTGCTGTCTGCTCTACTGTCTGCTCTACTGTCCTCTCTGCTGTCTGCTCTACTGTCTGCTCTACTGTCTGCTCTACTGTCCGCTCTACTGTCCTCTCTGCTGTCTGCTCTACTGTCCGCTCTACTGTCCGCTCTAGTGTCTGCTCTAGTGTCCGCTCTACTGTCCGCTCTAGTGTCTGCTCTACTGTCTGCTCTACTGTCCGCTCTACTGTCCTCTCTGCTGTCTGCTCTACTGTCCGCTCTACTGTCCGCTCTAGTGTCTGCTCTACTGTCTGCTCTACTGTCCGCTCTACTGTCCTCTCTGCTGTCTGCTCTACTGTCTGCTCTACTGTCTGCTCTACTGTCCGCTCTACTGTCCGCTCTACTGTCCTCTCTGCTGTCTGCTCTACTGTCTGCTCTACTGTCTGCTCTACTGTCTGCTCTACTGTCTGCTCTACTGTCTGCTCTAGTGTCTGCTCTACTGTCCGCTCTACTGTCCTCTCTGCTGTCTGCTCTACTGTCTGCTCTACTGTCTGCTCTACTGTCTGCTCTACTGTCTGCTCTACTGTCCGCTCTACTGTCCGCTCTAGTGTCTGCTCTACTGTCTGCTCTACTGTCTGCTCTACTGTCCGCTCTGCTGTCTGCTCTACTGTCTGCTCTACTGTCTGCTCTACTGTCTGCTCTACTGTCCGCTCTACTGTCTGCTCTACTGTCCTCTCTGCTGTCCTCTCTGCTGTCTGCTCTACTGTCTGCTCTACTGTCTGCTCTACTGTCCGCTCTACTGTCTGCTCTACTGTCCTCTCTGCTGTCCTCTCTGCTGTCTGCTCTACTGTCTGCTCTACTGTCTGCTCTACTGTCCGCTCTACTGTCTGCTCTACTGTCTGCTCTACTGTCCGCTCTACTGTCTGTTCTACTGTCTGTTCTACTGTCTGTTCTACTGTCCTCTCTGCTGTCTGCTCTACTGTCCTCTCTACTGTCCTCTCTACTGTCTGCTCTACTGTCCTCTCTGCTGTCTGCTCTACTGTCCGCTCTAGTGTCTGCTCTACTGTCTGCTCTACTGTCTGCTCTACTGTCCTCTCTGCTGTCTGCTCTACTGTCTGCTCTACTGTCCTCTCTGCTGTCTGCTCTACTGTCTGCTCTACTGTCTGCTCTACTGTCCGCTCTACTGTCCTCTCTGCTGTCTGCTCTACTGTCCGCTCTACTGTCCGCTCTAGTGTCTGCTCTAGTGTCCGCTCTACTGTCCGCTCTAGTGTCTGCTCTACTGTCTGCTCTACTGTCCGCTCTACTGTCCTCTCTGCTGTCTGCTCTACTGTCCGCTCTACTGTCCGCTCTAGTGTCTGCTCTACTGTCTGCTCTACTGTCCGCTCTACTGTCCTCTCTGCTGTCTGCTCTACTGTCTGCTCTACTGTCTGCTCTACTGTCCGCTCTACTGTCCGCTCTACTGTCCTCTCTGCTGTCTGCTCTACTGTCTGCTCTACTGTCTGCTCTACTGTCTGCTCTACTGTCTGCTCTACTGTCTGCTCTAGTGTCTGCTCTACTGTCCGCTCTACTGTCCTCTCTGCTGTCTGCTCTACTGTCTGCTCTACTGTCTGCTCTACTGTCTGCTCTACTGTCTGCTCTACTGTCCGCTCTACTGTCCGCTCTAGTGTCTGCTCTACTGTCTGCTCTACTGTCCGCTCTACTGTCCTCTCTGCTGTCTGCTCTACTGTCTGCTCTACTGTCTGCTCTACTGTCCGCTCTACTGTCTGCTCTACTGTCCTCTCTGCTGTCCTCTCTGCTGTCTGCTCTACTGTCTGCTCTACTGTCTGCTCTACTGTCCGCTCTACTGTCTGCTCTACTGTCCTCTCTGCTGTCCTCTCTGCTGTCTGCTCTACTGTCTGCTCTACTGTCTGCTCTACTGTCTGCTCTACTGTCTGCTCTACTGTCTGCTCTACTGTCCTCTCTGCTGTCTGCTCTACTGTCTGCTCTACTGTCCGCTCTACTGTCTGCTCTACTGTCCGCTCTACTGTCCTCTCTGCTGTCTGCTCTACTGTCTGCTCTACTGTCTGCTCTACTGTCTGCTCTACTGTCTGCTCTACTGTCCGCTCTACTGTCCGCTCTAGTGTCTGCTCTACTGTCTGCTCTACTGTCCGCTCTACTGTCCTCTCTGCTGTCTGCTCTACTGTCTGCTCTACTGTCTGCTCTACTGTCCGCTCTACTGTCCGCTCTACTGTCCTCTCTGCTGTCTGCTCTACTGTCTGCTCTACTGTCCGCTCTACTGTCTGCTCTACTGTCTGCTCTACTGTCTGCTCTACTGTCTGCTCTACTGTCCTCTCTACTGTCCGCTCTACTGTCTGCTCTACTGTCCGCTCTACTGTCCGCTCTACTGTCTGCTCTACTGTCCGCTCTACTGTCTGCTCTACTGTCTGCTCTACTGTCTGCTCTACTGTCTGCTCTACTGTCCTCTCTACTGTCCGCTCTACTGTCTGCTCTACTGTCTGCTCTACTGTCTGCTCTACTGTCCTCTCTACTGTCCGCTCTACTGTCTGCTCTACTGTCCGCTCTACTGTCCGCTCTACTGTCTGCTCTACTGTCTGCTCTACTGTCCGCTCTACTGTCTGTTCTACTGTCTGTTCTACTGTCTGTTCTACTGTCCTCTCTGCTGTCTGCTCTACTGTCCTCTCTACTGTCCTCTCTACTGTCTGCTCTACTGTCTGCTCTACTGTCAGCTCTACTGTCCGCTCTACTGTCTGCTCTACTGTCTGCTCTACTGTCTGCTCTGTCTCTTCGTGGCACAATGTCATGAACTTCACTCACTTTAACTAAAGTTCAGAAAAACACTCAGTCTGCACTTTACTCATCTATGATTCATAGTCAGCATACAGATCCGTCAAATACAAAACAAGGAAACTTACTCACAAATTACCCGAAAGCCGTAGTGTAGTTCACACCCTGGTTACCACAGTCAAGTTTGATTCAAATATACAGATCAAATTAGAACTGAATTTAAATAATAATGATATTTATTGATAGAGCGCTTCCACATTACAAAGTGCTTCAGGAAAGCAGCAAAATAAACATCAAATCATGAAATCATTAAGTTTAAAAAACAGATAAAAACCAGTTTAGTGTAGAAATAAAAAACAGTTCAAATAAAATGCAAACTGCTGTTGTGTGAATATTAGCAGATAAACAGCAGGTGGCGCTGATTCTCCGGTTGGTGTCGTTAAAGAAGAAGAAACAACGAGATGATTCATCCACTAACTCTGTTTTCTTTTTATCCATGAAAACAACTTTTACATCTCAGACAGCAGCAAACGTGTGTGTGTGTGTTTCTGACGGTGTTAAATGTGAATAAAGCAGCCGGCTGAGGCTTGATGCTGAGGAACCTTCAGTACTGACATGCTGTGTGTTCCTGCAGCTCCGTACTGTAACAGCCTGGTGAAGAACATGGACTCCAACCCAATGTCCCGGATGATCTGGCAGGCTCTGAAGCCGCTGCTGATGGGGAAGATCCTGTACACCCCCCACACCCCGGCCACGGAGAGGGTCATCCACGAGGTAATGACATCACTTCCTGTTTGTCTGACCACGTCCCGCTGTGTTTCAGTCTGTCTGACCTGTACCTGTATCTGCGGTGCGTTCAGGTGAACCGGACGTTCCAGGAGCTCGGTGTGTTCAGGGACCTGGGAGGGATGTGGGAGGAGATGAGACCCAAAGTGTGGAACTTCATGGAGAACAGCGAGCAGATGGACCTGATCAGGGTAACCTTCCTCCTCCTCCTCCTCCTCACCTCCGCTGTCATATCTTCATTAAGTTTTATTTATGACTTAAACAGTATTTACAAGCTTCTCAGAATCACTCAGAGGAATCTCGCTGAGAGTTAACTCAGAACTAAAAACATGAAGTATATATATATATATACATAAAGCATCTCTCTGAATGTCTGTCTGACAGGTCAGGACTCAGCTCACAGTTCCTCAGTTTAGAAAGTTCAGAAGATGCTTTTACTACTCGTTCAAAAAGTAGGAACAAAGTGCGTCGCTCTGATCGTTTTTGGGCAGCTGGGAGTGATTTCCTGCTCTGAGAAACCTGCTGTTTAGTTCTGACTGTGAACTCATCACGATATTACCAACAGTTTATTCCTCATGGACACTGAAAGTTAGACATGATGTTGTCACCCAACTCTGTTCTTCTTCTGTAGTTTTCTTCAGCTTTTAATCACTTGATATCTATAAACGTCACAGTGACACAGTGGAAATGATCTCTAGTCGGTCCCTCCAGGAAGTTTTCACAATATTTGCAACAGTTTCAATTTTACTAAATTACAGCAACTTTTCCTCATGAAATGTTCAAACCAGCAGCTGCTTGTGGTTTGGACCAATCGTGGCGTTTGTTGTGGTGGTAACTGACGTCATTCAGGTGGAAGATGAACAAATCTCACCTGCCGACAAACACGATGCCATAGACGAGCAAAACTATTCCCAAATGTTCCCAAATGTTCCCAAATGTTCCCAGATGAGGTTTGATTCAGTGAGTCAGGAGACATAATCTGCCTCAAACATAAACATCAAACTAGATTTATTTTATAACATTATTGATGATTTTATTTGCTGCTGATGTTGAGCTGAAAGTTTATTTAATAAAGGTTATAAATGGAACTCAAATACAGTATTTTCTGTTTTATAGAACCTTGAGTCCTCATGGTTCTCATGTTCAGCTGAAATCTAGTTGTTTGTGTGATCTGCAGGAAGTCGTTAGTGCAGTTTAAATAAATCACATTATTTTACTTTGACATTTTATTGTAGAAAGAGACAAAACATCACAAACTGAGTCACAGTTTTGAGAAAAGCTGCTGAAAATCAAACATTTTTGCCTCAATAATCATAAAAACACTCAGTTTTACCTGCAGGGAGTGAAATATAGAGTACAGTGTTTGGCAGAGAAATTAAGATTTCGTTTAAATACTTGATGCATGAACATGAACGTGAGGTTCTGGAGGATAATCAGCTGCTGTCGTTACCTCAGATTAAGGTTTCATATTGTTTTCTGCTGCAGGAAACTGAACATTCAGCCTTTTCTCTGGAGTTTGATGGTGGATAATAAAGTTTCTGACTCTCCTTCCTGTGTGTCCTGCAGACGCTGCTGAGGAACAACGTCACCGCCAGATTCTTCCACGCTCAGCTGGCCGACACCGACTGGACCGTGGCCGACGTCTCCAACTTCCTGTCCAAGCAGGTGCAGGACCAGCGGCCGCCGGGCAGCACCCTCACCTGGAGGGAGGTGTTCAACGAGACCGACCAGGCCATCATGAGCATCTCTCGCTTCATGGAGGTCAGTGTCACCTGAAAACCCTCCAACCCAACGTTACCACTGAGAAACTTTTAGTTCAAGGCTCTAAAATTTACACAAAAGCTGACGAGATGATTCTCTAAAGTGTTTTATCCTCACGTTTAACACCAGAGCGGCTAAATTCAACCTCAACACCAAGTCTGAACTCAGAATAAGATCCATAAATGTGTTAAACACAAAACTGTAAAAAAAAATGTTTTTTGTTCAATTATAATGAAAGAAATTTAATTCCAAACAAAACCAACAACGTTTCTCTCTGTTCTCTCTTAAAATACTTATTGATTCATTATATAATATAATATGATTCAATATCAGTTTTTTGTACCTGGATTAAAATCCATTATGCCAGATTTTGTCCACATCTGTTACATCTCAGGTCAAAGGTCAGAGATTAACCACACACATAGATTCAATTATCATTTTTTCCCTTCCCTTCTTTTCAATATTCTTTCAATTAATCAATCAATTTCTCTATTTGTCCTGAGGGGTGATTGATTGTGTAAAATATCAATATAAAAATATCAAAGCAAAGAAAGAAACAGTTTCAATATAAATATGTAAACTAGTTATTTCATTATCAATTAATGCTGATTATTTTCTCCTTTGAATTATTAAATGTTGATCAAACAACCTACATTTATCACTGTTTCCAATTCATGTTCTATCTATCAACTAACCGATTAATCGTCTCATCAATTAATCAATTAATCAAGTAATCGTTGTAGCTCTGCTCTAAATTATTGAGATGTGCAGGAAAAATAATTCCCATTTTATTCTTTTTAAGTACAAACTGGTTTTTGTGGCTTATGAGGACATTTTAGAATGATATCAACCAATCAATCAATCAAACTTTATTAGTACAGCAGCTTTCATACAGCAGATCAAAGTGCTTCACAGATGACTGACGGGTGATAATAAGATAAATGTAGACAGTAAAACTGTCTGAGACTAAGCTATATTATTATTAATGATAATACTACTAATAATAATAATAGTGATAAAACAGAGTGAAATAATAAAAAGTAGATAAAATAAGTGAATAAATAAAGAACGTGGTGTCTATAAGTTTGACTGCTGATTGTTAATCAGCAGTCAAACTCTGATCAGGGTCACATGTTCAGTACCAGCTGTGTTCGTGTCACATGACCTGACCTCTGTGTGTTAGTGTGTGAACCTGGACAAACTGGAGCCGGTGTCCAGTGAGGAGCGACTGGTGAACCAGTCCATGGTGCTGCTGGAGGACAGGAAGTTCTGGGCCGGGATCGTCTTCCCGGACGTCGCCGCCAACGCCACCGAGCTGCCGGCCAAACTCAACTACAAGATCCGCATGGACATCGACAACGTGGAGCGGACCAATAAGATCAAAGACGCGTAGGGACACACACACACACACACACACACACACACACACACACACACAGATGAAAGACCTCAACAAAGATGTGTGTTTACAGTCATTGTGTGGCTTAAGAGTTTCTACCAGCAGTGGAAGAAGTATATATGAAAAACACTACTACAGTAAAAGTACATAAGTATTATGAGCTTGATGTAGTTAAAGTATTGCAGTAAAAGTACATAAGTATTATGAGCTTGATGTAGTTAAAGTATTGCAGTAAAAGTACATAAGTATTATGAGCTTGATGTAGTTAAAGTATTGCAGTAAAAGTACATAAGTATTATGAGCTTGATGTAGTTAAAGTATTGCAGTAAAAGTACATAAGTATTATGAGCTTGATGTAGTTAAAGTATTGCAGTAAAAGTAGTGGTTTGGTCCCTCTGACTGATATATTATTATATATGACATCATTAGATTATTAATAGTGAAGCATCAGTGTTAGAGCAGCATGTTTCTGTTGTAGCTGCTGGAGGTGGAGCTAGTTTACACTACTTTATATACAGTTAGCTAGTTTAGTCCAGTGGTTCTCAACCTAGGGGTCGGGGCCCTCCAAAGGGTCAGCAGATAAATCTGAGGGGTGGTGAGATGATTAATGGGAGAGGAAAGAAGAAAAAACAAAGTTCTGATACACAAATCTGTTTTCAGTTTTTGGACTTTTTCTCTAATCTTTGATTTTTGCTGAAATATTGGATCATTTGAACATTTATTGAAATGAAAGCATGTGAGAAGTTTAGAGGGAAAAATCACTATTTGGTGGAGCTGTTAACAACTCATAGACATGTGAAATGTGACCCCGACTACACACTGCTTTTTGTAAGACGTCAAAAGACAAAAAGGTTGGAAACCACTGGTTTCATCTTTAACAATGTGTTGTATTTTAAAAGCTTGTTATATTATCCATTGTGTCAAATCTTCATCTGAAAAGTAACTAAAGCTGTCAAATAAATGTAGTGGAGTAGAAAGTACAATATTTCCCTCTGAAATGTAGAAAGTAGCATCACATGGAAATACTCAAGTAAAGTACAAGTACCTCAAACTTCAGTACAGTACTTGAGTAAATGTACTTTTCACTGCTGCTGATGGTATTCATATTGCAGTTTTCTCTTCATTCTTCAAACTAACAGGACTTGAATGTTGTGTCTGCAGGTACTGGGACCCGGGTCCTCGTGCCGACCCGTTTGAGGACATGCGGTACATCTGGGGTGGTTTCTCCTACCTGCAGGACGTTATTGAGCAAGGCATCATCAGGGCAGTGACGGGCACCAAGGAGAAGACGGGCGTCTACATCCAGCAGATGCCGTACCCGTGTTACGTAGACGACATGTAAGAATATTCACAGCGTCTCAGCTGCTCTGTGTTTGTATTTCGGAGTCAATGACTCGTCGTCTTCATGTCTTCTGTCTGTCTGGGTCTCAGCTTCCTGCGGGTGATGAGCCGCTCTATGCCTCTCTTCATGACTCTGGCCTGGATGTACTCGGTGGCGATCATCCTGAAGAGCGTGGTGTACGAGAAGGAGGCTCGGCTGAAGGAGACCATGAGGATCATGGGATTGGACAACGGCATCCTGTGGTTCAGCTGGTTCATCAGCAGCCTGATTCCTCTGCTGATCAGCGCCGCCCTGCTGGTTCTGCTGCTCAAGGTGATATCATAAAATATGAAAATATTCCAGAAAATTTGATATAATCACTTTGTATATTCTCAGGCTGCCAGTTCTGTTTACGTAGAAGATTTTATAGCTGGCAGAAGAAAAACCAGAAGGGATCAATATCCTCTAAAATATTTATTGATTCAACAAAAAACTTTTTTTTTCTTCTTTTAAAATTGTTCAGAACAGATGAGTCAGAGGCAGCTTTTCTTTAGAGGGTCTGGACGCTGAGGTTAAGAATTAGGACGATTAGATATCAAACAGGACAATAAATTAAAAACACTATAAATACAACTGATCAATAAGACAAATCAAGTCTATCAATAAAGCTAAAAAGCCTGTTTAAGAAAAATTCTTGAAAAGAAAAAAGGAAACTAAACACTGTTGTTGGTTAACAGCAGTTTTCTCACATTCAGTCCCTGACCTGGCACATCCAGGCTGCCGTAGCCAATCAATCAATCAATCAATCAATTTTTAATTATATAGCGCCGTATCACAACAAAAGTCATCTCAAGGCACTTTTCACATAGAGCAGGTCAAGACTGAACTCTTTAATTTACAGAGACCCAACAATTCCCCCATGAGCAGCACTTGGCGACAGCGGTAAGGAAAAACTCCCCTTTAACGGGTAGAAACCTCAAGCAGAACCCGACTCTTGGTGGACGCCATCTGCTTTGACCGGTTGGGTTGAGAGAGAGAAAGAGAGAGGGAAAGGGGGAGGGGGGACAGAAGAAAAACAATGACAACAACAACAACAAGTATAAGTATCAATAGACAGGGAAGGATGCCATCAGGACTGTGAAGGACCGTGAAGGCTCGGCCCAGAACCCAGGGTTTCCTGTGAGATGAGAAAGCACAAAAAACTCCAGGGAAGAAGCAAAGTTAGTGACATGCATTGATGTTACATGAAAGCATACAGATGGAGAGGAGGAGTCCCATGATGCGCTGAGCTGACTCTGACACATGTTACAGGCTTCATATGATGTGATGTCACATCATGTGATGGTTCAGAAACCTCGAGCAGGTTAACAGTCTGTAGACGGCGACGTCTGTCCGTGATGAACTGGACAGCTGACGCAGCATGTCGACAATATTTATTATAAAACTTAAACACACAAAACGTCTCACTGATTGTTTTAAAATCATTTCTGTTATTAATCTGATGACTGACCTCCACCTGACCTCCACCTGACCTCCATCTGACCTCAACCTGACCTCCCCTGACCTCCACCTGACCTCCATCTGACCTCCCCTGACCTCCACCTGACCTCCATCTGACCTCCACCTGACCTCCATCTGACCTCGTTGTGCCCCCTTTAGAAGGGGAACCTGCTGCCCTACAGTGACCCCGGCGTGGTCTTCCTCTTCCTGGGATCCTTCGCCGTGGTAACCATCATGCAGTGTTTCCTCCTCAGCACGGCGTTCGCCCGCGCTAACCTGGCCGCCGCCTGCGGAGGAATCATCTACTTCACGCTCTACCTGCCCTACGTGCTCTGCGTCGCCTGGCAGGACTACATCGGCTTCGGAGCCAAAGTCTTCGCTGTAAGCCTGTCGTCATTTCACACGTTACGATGCTGTGTTCCTATTGGACAGAGTGAGTCACATGTCTTCCTTCTCCCGCAGAGCCTCCTGTCCCCCGTGGCGTTCGGGTTCGGCTGCGAGTACTTCGCTCTGTTCGAGGAGCAGGGCGTCGGCATCCAGTGGAAGAACCTGGTGTCGAGTCCGCTGGAGGAGGACGACTTCAGCCTTCGCACCGCCATCATCATCATGTACTTTGACTCCTTCCTGTACGGAGTCCTCACTTGGTACATCGAGGCCGTGTTTCCAGGTGAGAACTGACATCTTCTCTATCAATCAGTTTGATCAGCTGATCACAGATACACGATCAGTTAAATGTGCCGACAGGTTCAACTTTACACTGTAAAATGTCCCAGAAACTGCAGATCTGACTCATTTTACACATTTAAAGGATTATTACGAAAAATGTTTGTGTTTATTTTGATAAATGCTGATCAGCTGAAATATTGATTTAAACTTAAAACTCTTAAATGTTGAAAGTTTTATCAGCTGTAAAAATCCACAAATAATGTTGCTCATTTAAACATCTTCACTCTGATAAATCTGTTCTCATTAACGTCATTAAATGTTTTAAACAAAGCAGAAATCTCAACCTGCTCATGTTTTTAATCGTATGTGGTCATAAACACACAGCTGAACATCTTAGTAACACCTGAAGTCTTTATGATGCAGGTACTGAAGAGATGATAATCTAATAGTTCTTCTGATTATCTGAGATCCAACCAACACGCTGACAAAGCCGACCAATCACAGCAGCTGGTTTGGAGGATACATCTCTGGATCTGCTGATTAGAAACCTCAGCAGCTCATAGTGTTAATTAAAGCTGAAACTATTAGTCAATTAATCAATTAGTCAACTGATGAAAAATCAACCAGCGTCTAATTGATTTTTCTAATTTCTTAAGGAAACAACATTATTTCTGGTTCAGCTATGTGAATATTTTGTGCTTTTCTTGTGTTTTTGGACTGTTGGTCGGATGGAAAAAGACTTTTGAATTTATTTATTTGTTGGTTGAAGCAAAGAGAAGAAATTTTCAAGTGCTTCTTTTCAACCCTTATTTCCCACAGAAATGTTTTTTTTTCTTTTAGAGTCATTTAAACGTCATTAAATGTGTAAATTCCAGTGAATTTTAATAAAACGTGTTTGCTGTGTGTCAGGTCAGTACGGGATTCCTCGGCCCTGGTATTTCCCCTTCACCAAGTCCTACTGGTTGGGAGAGAAAGACGGAAAGTCCAACAAAGTCCCTCTGAGCCGGAAAAGAAACCCGGGAGGTGAGAGTGCAGCTACACAGAGTGGCCACAGGGGGGCGCCACAGAAACACTATCTGTAACTAGAGATCAAAGGGGAAATAACTCCAGCTGTTGAGTTCTTATATCAGTGTAATCAGCTTCCAGAGCAGCGCAGTAAGTGTGTCTTCACTGTTCCCAGCGGTGTGTATGGAGGAGGAGCCGGCTCACCTGGAGCCCGGCGTCTACATCGAGAACCTGGTGAAGGTGTACCGCCACGGGAAGAAGCTGGCGGTGGACGGACTGACACTCGGCTTCTACGAGGGACAGATCACCTCCTTCCTGGGACACAACGGAGCCGGAAAGACCACGACCATGTGAGTGAAGGACCCGGTCCGCCAGAGACAGATCCGTAGTGCTTTCTGGTCTCTTTAGTCCTCTATGACTGAATATCTTGTGGACACAACAAGACATTTGAGGACTGTAGGAAACACTGAACAACATGTTTCACCATTTCTGACAATGACTAATTGATTAATGTAGAAAATAACTGACAGATTAATTGATAGTGAAAATAATCATCAGTTGCAGCTCTACTGCAGGTACAAAAACAGGAATAAGCAGATGTACGTTATAAAAACAGATGAAAGTAAAGGTAACAAAGGTACAGAAACATAGAACAGACTCAAAGAAAGGTTCAAGTACAGAAAAAGTTACAGGTACAGGTGAGTAACAGACGCAGGTACAAACACCGATACTGAGAGGAGGCAGATATACAGAAAGAGATTCATGCACAGAAACAGGAACAGACACAAGTAGAGATACAGTACAAATCCACAGAGCTAAACGTGTTTGTTCCCTGCAGGTCGATCCTGACCGGCCTGTTCCCCCCTACGTCGGGCACCGCCTACATCATGGGCCGAGACATCCGGACGGAGCTGAGCACCATCCGCCAGAGTCTAGGAGTCTGTCCTCAGCACAACGTCCTCTTCAGCATGTGAGTCTGCTGGACTCCTTCAGTCCACCTTTATTTATTTCAGAGTCTTCCTCCAGCTCATGGTGTGACCTTGTTGCCGTGTTGTGGCGCCCCCTGCAGGCTGACGGTGGAGGAGCACATCTGGTTCTACGCTCGGCTCAAAGGTTTGTCGGAGGAGCAGGTGAAAGGTGAGATCGAGCAGATCCTGCAGGACACCGGCCTGCCGCACAAACGCAGCTCCAGGACCAGCACGCTGTCGGGCGGCATGCAGAGAAAGCTGTCTGTGGCTCTGGCTTTCGTCGGGGGGTCAAAGGTCGTGATCCTGGACGAGCCCACGGCCGGAGTCGACCCTTACGCCCGCAGAGGGATCTGGGATCTGCTGCTGAACTACAGACAGGGTAAGTCTCTCTGATTGGTCAGTTTCATCACTGATATTGGCCGCTGTGTGCTCGTGTTTAACGTCCTGTTCATCTGTCAGGTCGGACCATCATCCTGTCCACTCACCACATGGACGAGGCGGACATCCTGGGCGACCGCATCGCCATCATCTCCCACGGCAAGCTGTGCTGCGTCGGCTCCTCTCTGTACCTGAAGAACCAGCTGGGGACCGGATACTACCTGACGCTGGTGAAGAAGGAGCCGGAGCCGTCGCTCAGCTCCCGCAGGAACTCCGCCAGCACCGCGTCCTTCACCAAGAAGGTACCAACCGCCTACTGACACACCTACAGCACTGACACCTACTGACACACTTACAGCACTGACACCTACTGACACACCTACAGCACTGACACCTACTGACACACTTACAGCACTGACACCTACTGACACACCTACAGCACTGACACCTACTGACACACCTACAGCACTGACACCTACTGACACACTTACATCACTGACACCTACTGACACACCTACATCACTGACACCTACTGACACACCTACAGCACTGACACCTACTGACACACTTACATCACTGACACCTACTGACACGCCTACATCACTGACACCTACTGACACACTTACATCACTGACACCTACTGACACACCTACAGCACTGACACCTACTGACACACCTACATCACTGACACCTACTGTCACACTTACAGCACTGACACCTACTGACACGCCTACATCACTGACACCTACTGACACACCTACAGCACTGACACCTACTGACACACTTACAGCACTGACACCTACTGACACGCCTACATCACTGACACCTACTGACACACCTACAGCACTGACACCTACTGACACACTTACATCACTGACACCTACTGACACACTTTCATCACTGACACCTACTGTCACACTTACAGCACTGACACCTACTGACACGCCTACATCACTGACACCTGACACACCTACATCACTGACACCTACTGACACACCTACATCACTGACACCTACTGACACACCTACATCACTGACACCTACTGTCACACTTACAGCACTGACACCTACTGACACGCCTACATCACTGACACCTGACACACCTACATCACTGACACCTACTGACACACCTACATCACTGACACCTACTGACACACCTACAGCACTGACACCTACTGACACACTTACATCACTGACACCTACTGACACACTTACATCACTGACACCTACTGACACACCTACAGCACTGACACCTACTGACACGCCTACATCACTGACACCTACTGACACACCTACAGCACTGACACCTACTGACACACCTACATCACTGACACCTACTGTCACGCCTACATCACTGACGCCTACTGACACACCTACATCACTGACACCTGACACACCTACATCACTGACACCTACTGTCACGCCTACATCACTGACGCCTACTGACACACCTACAGCACTGACACCTGACACACCTACATCACTGACACCTACTGACACACCTACAGCACTGACACCTACTGACACACCTACATCACTGACACCTACTGACACACCTACAGCACTGACACCTACTGACACACCTACATCACTGACACCTACTGACACACCTACAGCACTGACACCTATTGACACACCTACATCACTGACACCTACTGACACACCTACAGCACTGACACCTACTGACACACCTACGTCACTCACACCTACTGACACACCTACATCACTGACACCTACTGACACACCTACATCACTGACACCTACTGACACACCTACATCACTGACACCTAATGACACACTTTCATCACTGACACCTACTGACACACTTTCATCACTGACACCTACTGACACACCTACATCACTGACACCTAATGACACACTTTCATCACTGACACCTATTGACACACCTACATCACTGACACCTAATGACACACTTTCATCACTGACACCTACTGACAAACCTACATCACTGACACCTACTGACACACCTACATCACTGACAGTTGTTTCAGTCAGGGAATGAACTGATCACCTGGTTATGTAGTAATGATTGATTTATTGATCGGTTATTGTGCTCTGGTGTTTCAGGAGGAGGAGAACGCTTCGGTCAGCAGCAGTGACGCCGGACTCGGCAGCGAACATGAAAGTGAGGCTGCCACCATCGGTGAGCTCTCTGTTCCTGCAGAGCGTTTGATTTGTTCACCTTCAGATGATGCTAACGTGTGTCTCTCGTCTCCGTCCTCAGAGAACGGGCCCGCGGCGTCCATCTGTGACGTCCCCTTCGTCCCGACGGACGTGTCCCTCGTTTCCGCGCTGATCCTGCGTCACGTCCCCGCCGCCCGCCCGGTGGAGGACCTGGGACACGAGCTCACCTACGTCCTGCCCTACAGCGCCGCCAAGGACGGAGCCTTCGTGGCGCTTTTCAAAGACCTAGACGATAAGCTGCCCGACCTCGGCATCTCCAGCTACGGAGTGTCTGACACCACGCTGGAGGAGGTACGGGGGGGGGGAGGCTTCACAGAGCAAAGATGACGTCATGAAGAGACGACATAAATAAACATAATAATGTTTTGTTTTTGTAGATTTTCCTGAAAGTGGCTGAAGATAACGGAGTCGACACTGAAGTGCCCTCAGGTGAGGAGTGACCTCTGACCTCTGACTGTTCATCACAAACACTATTATTGGTATCGGATAGATAGAAAGAGACAGATACATGTTTATTGTCCTGCTTTCATAGTGTGTTATATGTTGTACATACAACATTCATTACATACATGTAGACACACAGACGTTTTTCCATCTTTGTCCTTTTTGTTTCCATCTGTCAACATTTATGAAGAAGAAATATTAGAAAATAAGAAACTAACAAACTCAAAAATTTAATTATACAAAGACACAAATCAATAAAAGGAAGCAGGCGAAAATATCCAGTTGTAAATCAATTAACCCTAGTGTGTGTGTGTGTGTGTGTGTGTGTGCGCGCGTGTGTGTGTGTGTTCAGATGGTACACTTCCTGTCCGGCGGCGGAGGAGGACTCACGCCTTCGGAGGAGGAGACCATCAGAGCTGCCTGAAACCTTTAACTGAAGACGACAGCAACGACTGCAACGACTCGGACGGAGACCCAGGTACACACACACACACACACACACACACACACACACACACTGGACCAGGTACACACACACACACACACACACACACACACTGGACCAGGTACACACACACACACACACACACACACACACACACTAATACACACACACACTGGACCAGGTACACACACACACACACACACACACACTGGACCAGGTACACACACACACACACACACACTGGAGCAGGTACACACACACACACACACTAATAGACTGATACACACTGAGGATGTGCTGGTATTAAATCAACACGTCTCGTTTCCTGAAGCTGAAACAGAAACGACTCCACTCTGTGATCAGCTGATTTTATTCTCTGTATTTTGAAGCTTTGTTGGAAGAAATTATGAAAAAAACATCAAAAACTCTGTTGTGACCCTCAGAGTGCCGTGAGACGGACTGGCTCACCTGTTCTGATGGGAAAGGATCATACCAGGTGGGGGGGTGGAGCCTGATGAGGCAGCAGTTCGTGGCTCTCATGTGGAAACGCTTCCTGTACGCTCGCCGCTCCAGGAAGGGCTTCTTCGCTCAGGTACGCCGCGCTCTGCCGCCACCATCGACGTCTGAAATGATTTCTGTCTTTTAGGGTTTTTTTAAAACGTGCTGTTTGGTTTTCAGATTGTTCTTCCTGCCGTGTTCGTCTGCATCGCTCTCGTCTTCAGTCTCATCGTCCCCCCGTTTGGAAAATATCCCAGTTTGGAGCTGCAGCCCTGGATGTACGAGGACCAGGTCACCTTCATCAGGTACAGACCTGCACAACACACACAACATACCATAAATAATGTAACGATAACGATATAATGACAGTCTGACATGTCTTCATTATTATGAATGAACTTTGTGTTAGTTCTCATTACAGCCTGAAGTCAGACTTCATTCACACACAGAGCTCACACTTCTATCATCAGATGACATGATCAATACTAATGTAAAGAGTGTGTGTGTGTGTGTGTGTGTGTGTGTGTGTGTGTGTGTTGTCAGTGACGACGCTCCCGGAGACGCCAACATGCAGAAGTTACTGAACGCTCTGCAGGACACTCCGGGCTTCGGGACTCGCTGCATGGACGGACAACCTATACCGTAAGAACAACGACTCAACATAGTTACAGGTTGTTTCTGATTGGTTCAACACTGAGTCACATGATGAACTTTACCAACACACAGCAGCTCATTTTACACACAAACACAACAACTCATGTGTCAATCAGACACACTGAGATAAAAACACAACAACAGGCAGCACATGAGGATCTTTATTACATCACTGTTGTATTGTGTTTATGTAGTTTAATGGTTGATAGTGTATAAATGTGTATATTGTGTTTATATGTAGTTTAATGGTTGATAGTGTATAAATGTATATATTGTGTTTATATGTAGTTTAATGGTTGATAGTGTATAAATGTGTATATTGTGTTTATATGTAGTTTAATGGTTGATAGTGTATAAATGTGTATATTGTGTTTATATGTAGTTTAATGGTTGATAGTGTATAAATGTGTATATTGTGTTTATATGTAGTTTAATGGTTGATAGTGTATAAATGTGTATATTGTGTTTATATGTAGTTTAATGGTTGATAGTGTATAAATGTGTATATTGTGTTTATGTAGTTTAATGGTTGATAGTGTATAAATGTGTATATTGTGTTTATATGTAGTTTAATGGTTGATAGTGTATAAATGTGTATATTGTGTTTATGTAGTTTAATGGTTGATAGTGTATAAATGTGTATATTGTGTTTATGTAGTTTAATGGTTGATAGTGTATAAATGTGTATATTGTGTTTATGTAGTTTAATGGTTGATAGTGTATAAATGTGTATATAGTGTAAATACAGTCAGATGTGTAGCTCTCTATAGAACGTACTACAGTGTATCTACAGGAACGAGTCATAGAAATGCAGCAGGAAGCTTTCGTCTTGTTGTTTTGGTTGAATATAGATGTATTTCAGTATGAATACATGTTAGTGTTTGAACAGAAACTGAAGAGTTTGGAAGTGAGGATGTAAACATGTCAAATGTTTTGTTGCTTGTTTGTGTTTGAGTGAGAAAAGTATTGAGGACATTTGAAGGCTGTAGTCACTGAATGCTTTCTGTGTGAAAACTATGCAAATGTGTCACAGTTTGATCCAGAATTGTTGCTGTTGAAGAGTTTGAACATGTGGACTCAGTATTGATCCCTGCAGGGAACCGATCAGAAACTAAACTGTAATCAATGAAGCAGAATATTCTGCTTTTCTTCACTGGAATCCTGAAATCAGATTTCAGTTCATCATCTTTAAGTTCCGCCGACACAAACGCAGGATGGTTCTGACACTTTTTGTCTTTTTTAAAGTGCAGCACTGTTTTCTGTAACAGTTGGTCCAGAATCTCTGAGTCATGTGACCAGATTTCAGAGACCTGGTGAGCTGAAACAACAGTCGGAGACTTTGAAGATGCTCTCAGTGATCCGTCAGTTGATGAATTTGTCAGTCACATGTCTCTCTGTCGTCCTCAGAGACGCTCCGTGTACGATGGGCGACGAGGACTGGCACACCCCAGGAGTCCCCGAGAGCGTCCAGCAGCTCTTCAGCTCTGGGAACTGGACCATGGAGGATCCGTCTCCGGCTTGCTTCTGCAGCTGTGACGGCAAGAAGAAGATGCTGCCGGACTGTCCTGCGGGAGCCGGAGGACTGCCGCCACCTGAGGTGAGACCCCCGAGGACCCGGACGCAGAGACGCCCAGTTTAGAGATCTGCGTTAAAAAACACAAAATGTCTGTTTGATGTCACTCGTACTTCGTTCTGATTTTCTTTTGAAACTCTGTCTGGAGTTGAACATGTTGCATTTCTGGAACTGTTTACTGTTCACCTGGATAAACACCTGCATGTGACGCAGGAAGTGACATCACAGCTGCCTGTGCAGTGTCAGACTGGACGTGAACATTAAGTATAATAAATAAGTTGTTGTTGTTGTTCAGATGAAGCTGAGTGCCACCGACACTCTGCAGAACCTGACAGGAAGAAACATCTCAGACTACCTGGTGAAAACCTACGCTCAGATCATCGGCAAGAGGTGAAACACACCTGGAAACAAAACACCTCAACAGCACAAACATGTTTGTCACTCACTAAAACTTCTGAAATGTTTGTTTCCACAGTTTGAAGAACAAAGTCTGGGTCAATGAATTCAGGTGCGCCTCTTTCTTCATCCTCACTGATCAATTAAACTCTGTCAGGACGTTTTCTGATCCAGTTGTTCTGTCTGCAGGTACGGCGGCTTCTCATTGGGCGCCAGGAGCACTCAGGTCCTCCCACCAGCCAATGAGATCGACGACGCCATCGAACGAGTCAGAAAGATCTTTGAACTACAGAAGGTGAGTTTCACAGATGAAAGCAGACAGATCTAAAGATGAAATGTTGAGAGATGAAAATATTCATTGATTAGTTGACAGAAAATTAACCTGCAGCTACTTTGATTATAGATTCATCATTTAAATACATCATCAGCTTATGTGACAGTAAATAGACTGTTGATTTCTTCACAATTTTCTGACATTTTATAGTTGAATCAAGCGATTAATGAAGAAAGTAATCAATAATGAAAGTAGTTGTGAGTTGCAGCCCTACGAATGTTAGATGTGACCGTTGTGTTTGTTGCAGGGAGCTGCTGCAGATCGATTCCTCGACAGTCTGTCGGGTTTCATCAACGGTCTGGACACAAAGAACAACATCAAGGTGAGAAAACTGCTGCAGAGAAACGTCTTTAATTTTCCTTTATTGTAAAAACACGACGTGTAACTGGAAGAGCAGAAGAACCTGCATCATATAGAAACACTGTTTAACATTATAAAAATACTGTATAAGAGAGTAAATACAGAAATATGAGTTGACTCTGCAGGAACTAAATGTCTCTATTTCAAGCTGTTTGACAAGAAAATCTAATTAACTAAAAAAAAATGTAGAGCTGCAATGATCAATCAACTGACAGAAAATCAATCACCTACTATTTTGATAATTGATTAATTAATCACTTTGAGTCATTTTTAGGAAGAAAAAGTCCAAATTCTGTGATTCCAGCTTCTTAAATGTGAATATGTTCTGGTTTCTTTAGTCTCTCTGACCGTAAACTGAATGTTAAACAGTTACAGAGATTGGAGGACGTCACCTTGGGCTTTGGACTAAACGACTAATTGATTATTTGAGAAAATAATCAATAACGGAAATAATCGTTGCAGCTCCAGAAAGTTCAGAGAGCAGTAAAATGTTCGTTAAGTCTTCAGCTAATGAAACATGGTCCAAGAGTTCAGAACATTTTCTTCCAGACGGTCTCAGTTTATATGAATAATATAAATATAATAATATAAATAATTGAAGTTTATATGAATGAACAGTTTTTATGAATCATGCAAACAGATTGATTCCTGGTGAATAAATGATGATTAAAAGATGATGTGATGTGTTTAGATCTGGTTCAATAACAAAGGCTGGCACAGTATCGGAGCGTTCATCAACGTGATGAATAACGGCATCCTGAGAGCAAACCTGCCTGAAGGAAAAGACCCCAGCAAGTACGGCATCAGCGCCTTCAACCACCCGCTGAACCTGACCAAGGAGCAGCTGTCCCAGGTGGCACTGTGAGTGCACACACCTGACACACCTGAGACACACCTGAGACACACCTGAACACACCTGAGACACACCTGAGACACCTGAGACACACCTGAACACACCTGAGACACACCTGAGACACACCTGAGACACACCTGACACACCTGACACACCTGAGACACACCTGACACACCTGAGACACACCTGAACACACCTGACACACCTGACACACCTGAGACACACCTGAGACACACCTGACACACCTGACACACCTGAGACACACCTGAGACACACCTGACACACCTGAGACACACCTGAACACACCTGAACACACCTGAGACACACCTGAGACACACCTGAGACACACCTGACACACCTGAGACACACCTGAGACACACCTGACACACCTGAGACACACCTGAGACACACCTGAGACACACCTGACACACCTGACACACCTGAGACACACCTGAGACACACCTGACACACCTGAGACACACCTGACACACCTGCGACACACCTGAACACACCTGACACACCTGACACACCTGAGACACACCTGAACACACCTGAGACACACCTGAGACACACCTGCGACACACCTGACGCACCTGAGACACACCTGAACACACCTGAACACACCTGACACACCTGACACACCTGAGACACACCTGAACACACCTGAGACACACCTGAGACACACCTGACACACCTGAGACACACCTGAACACACCTGAACACACCTGAGACACACCTGAGACACACCTGACACACCTGAGACACACCTGAGACACACCTGACACACCTGAGACACACCTGACACACCTGCGACACACCTGAACACACCTGACACACCTGACACACCTGAGACACACCTGAACACACCTGAGACACACCTGAGACACACCTGCGACACACCTGACGCACCTGAGACACACCTGAACACACCTGAACACACCTGACACACCTGACACACCTGAGACACACCTGAACACACCTGAGACACACCTGACACACCTGCGACACACCTGACGCACCTGAGACACACCTGAACACACCTGACACACCTGACACACCTGAGACACACCTGACACACCTGAACACACCTGAGACACACCTGAGACACACCTGAACACACCTGAGACACACCTGAACACACCTGAGACACACCTGACACACCTGACACACCTGAGACACACCTGACACACTTGACACACCTGACACACCCCTGACACACCTGAACACACCTGAGACACACCTGAGACACACCTGACACACCTGAGACACACCTGAGACACACCTGAACACACCTGACACACCACTGTGGGACTTTTAGTTTGAGGTAAAGGATGATATGTGATCAAAGAAGGTAAAAAATCAAATGTAGTGTTAAATATTCCCGTCTTATTTACTTGTCTCCAGGGTGACGACCTCTGTGGACGTGCTGGTGTCCATCTGTGTCATCTTCGCCATGTCCTTCGTCCCGGCCAGCTTCGTGGTCTTCCTGATCCAGGAGCGCGTCAGTAAAGCCAAACATATGCATTTCATCAGCGGAGTGCAGCCGCTGCTCTACTGGGTGGCCAACTTCGTCTGGGACATGGTGAGACAGGAAACAAACGCACCCTCTGACCACCAGCTGTTTCCTGTGTGTGTGTCAGTGTTACTGAGGTGTGTTTCTGTCTCTCTGCAGTGTAACTACATCGTCCCGGCAACGCTGGTCATCATCATCTTCATCTGTTTCCAACAAAAAGCCTACGTCTCCTCCACCAACCTGCCGGTGCTCGCCCTGCTGCTGCTGCTCTACGGGTACCAAACTACACCATAACACCAAACTACACCAAACTACACTTAACTACACCAAACTACACCACAACACCAAACTACAACAAACTACACTTAACTACACCACAACACAAAACTACACCACAACACCAAACTACAACAAACTACACCAAACTACACCACAACACCAAACTACAACAAACTACACCAAACTACACCACAACACCAAACTACAACAAACTACACTTAACTACACCACAACACCAAACTACAACAAACTACACCAAACTACACCACAACACCAAACTACAACAAACTACACCAAACTACACCACAACACCAAACTACAACAAACTACACTTAACTACACCACAACACCAAACTACACCACAACACCAAACTACAACAAACTACACCAAACTACACCACAACACCAAACTACACCACAACACCAAACTACAACAAACTACACCAAACTACACCACAACACCAAACTACAACAAACTACACCAAACTACACCACAACACCAAACTACAACAAACTACACCAAACTACACCACAACACCAAACTACAACAAACTACACTTAACTACACCAAACTACACCACAACACCAAACTACAACAAACTACACCACAACACCAAACTACACCAAACTACACCACAACACCAAACTACAACAAACTACACTTAACTACACCAAACTACACCACAACACCAAACTACAACAAACTACACTTAACTACACCAAACTACACCACAACACCAAACTACAACAAACTACACCACAACACCAAACTACACCAAACTACACCACAACACCAAACTACAACAAACTACACTTAACTACACCAAACTACACCACAACACCAAACTACACCAAACTACACTTAACTACACCAAACTACACTTAACTACACCAAACTACACCACAACACCAAACTACACCACAACACCAAACTACACCAAACTACACCACAACACCAAACTACATCAAAATACACTAAACCACACCACAACACCAAACCACACCAAACTACACCAAACTACATCAAAATACACTAAACTACACCAAACTACATCACAACACCAAACTACACCAAACTACACCAAACTACATCAAAATACACTAAACTACACCAAACTACACCACAACACCAAACTGCAACAAGTTACACTTAACTACACCAAACTACACTTAACTACACCAAACTACACCAAACTACACCAAACTACATCAAAATACACTAAACTACACCAAACTACACCACAACACCAAACTACAACAAGTTACACTTAACTACACCAAACTACACTTAACTACACCACAACACCAAACTGCACCAAACTACATCAAAATACACTAAACTACACCAAACTACACCACAACACCAAACTACAACAAGTTACACTTAACTACACCAAACTACACTTAACTACACCAAACTACACCAAACTACACCAAACTACATCAAAATACACCAAACTACACCAAACTACACCAAGTTACACTTAACTACACCAAACTGCACCAAACTACATCAAAATACACTAAACTACACCAAACTACATCAAACTACACCAAACTACACCACAACACCAAAATACAACAAACTACACCAAACTACACCACACCAAAATACAACAAACTACACTTAACTACACCACAACACCAAACTGCACCAAACTACACTTAACCACACCACAACACCAAAATACACCAAACTACACTTAACTACACCACAGCACCAAACTGCACCAAACTACACCAAACTACACTTAACTACACCACAACACCAAACTACACCACAACACCAAACTGCACCAAACTACATCAAAATGCACTAAACTACACCAAACTACACCACAACACCAAACTACACCAAACTACACCACAACACCAAACAACACTGAGCTACACCAAACTACACCAAACTACACCAAACTACACTAAACTACTAATTACTACTGTGTGACTGCTGGAAGCTCTGAGAGAATCAGATGTGATTTAATGAGTTAAGTTTGGTTTGGATGATTCTGACCTCTGACTCGCTCTGGAAAGTTTTCTCTGATGTTCTGACAGAAATGTTTCTTCTCTGCGTGTCGTGTGTTGCAGCTGGTCCATCACGCCGCTCATGTATCCGGCCTCCTTCTTCTTTAAGATCCCCAGCACGGCGTACGTCGTCCTCACCAGCGTCAACATCCTCATTGGCATCAACGGCAGCATCTCCACCTTCGTCATGGAGCTGTTCGGAAACAACGTGAGTCACCTTCACCTCCTGGCTGCTTTAACGTCTCCGCTGGATTATAGAAATACTAAGTGTGTGTGTGTGTGTGTGTGTGTGTGTGTGTGTGCGTGTGTGTGTGCAGGAGATCGGAGGAATCAACGACATCCTGAAGAACGTCCTCCTCATCTTCCCTCATTTCTGCCTCGGACGAGGTCTCATCGACATGGTGAAGAACCAGGCGATGGCCGACGCCCTCGAGAGATTCGGTAATACACTCACACACACTCACACTCACACTCACACACACACACACACAGACGTTTAGATTCCCATGATGCTTTGCTGCGGACGTCTGTTTGACATGAAAATGGTCAAATTGTAATATTTTGAATATCAGAAGCTGTTGGTCCGTCTCTTCCTGTGACTTCCTGCTGTGGTCCTCGCAGCTGATTGGACGGCAGTTGCTTTCAGGTGTGTGAAGGTTGTTGTTGTGTTGCAGGTGAGAACAGGTTCCGCTCTCCTCTGGAGTGGGACATGGTGGGAAAGAACCTGTTCGCCATGGCTGTGGAGGGAGTGGTGTTCTTCATCATCACCGTCCTCATCCAGTACAGATTCTGCATCAAACCCAGGTATTATATACACACATATATACACGCATATATGCACGCATATATACACGCACATATACATGCACATATGCACGCATATATACACGCATATATACACGCATATATACACACATATATACACACATATACACGCATATATGCACGCACATAAACACGCACATATGCACGCACATATACACGCATTTATACACGCATTTATACACGCATATATACACGCATATATACACACACATCTTTTCTTCATCTGAACAGATTATTTAAAGCTGCAGTTCATGTTTTTATCCACTTGGTGGCAGCAGAACAAGCTGTGAACACAGCTGACTTCATGTCTTCTCTCTGTGTGAAACACTTCAGATCGTAGCTTTGAGGTGATGATCAGAATGAAAACAGGAGGTTTTATAGATGAGTTCAGTCGGTCAGGAGGAAGTTCAGCAGTCTGTCTGTCTGTCTGCAGGTCGGTCAGCGCACTCACCAAACTGGGAGCTCTGGGAGAGGAGGACGAGGACGTGGCCCGAGAGAGACAGAGGATCGTCCACGGCCTCGGACACGGAGACATCCTGGAGCTGCGACAGCTCACCAAGGTGAGTTTCCTCCGACATCATCCAGCAGTGTGACACAACGCTTTAATACCTACTGTAGCAGAATATTCAGTAAAATAGTCATAAACACTAATATAGAAAATCATCTCACATGTCACTAAACTGTGTTTTACATGTTCAGGTAGTTTAGTTTGATGTCTGATAACAAACATCTGAGATGACAACAGACTGATGTTTAACAGAACAGACGTCTTCTGTTGATGGAAGAGAGAAATATAATCCTGATAAAAGTATCTGATTTATATGTCTCATCTCTTTGTGTAGTTTCCATATTACAAAATCAATATCTGTAAAGTAAATTACATCCTAATGTCACCAAAACACAGCAAATAAATACCCACAAAGCACATATATATATATATTCCATAATAAAACTGTTATGTTACTGTTATCAGTCAGCAACATAAAGATAAAGATTACATTTATAATTTTATATAATTTTATTATAAATATTTCTGCTTTTACATGTTTGAAATAATAAAATGTAAACAATCAAACATATGAAAACATAATGTAATAAGACTGATTGATGTGTGTTTGACATCTTTCCCTGATGAATATATTGATGTTTTGATGTTTAATAAGATGATTGTGACTCAGACTGATGATAAATAATAACTGACTATAAACATCAGTTTAACATCTTTAATTAAACTAAAACATGAGTTCATCTCATCACAGTTTGTAACGGCTGATTTTGGTAAGTTTGATATAAATAAACGTAATTATTGTCATAAATCAGTGTTAACTGAGCGTATCGTGTCCTGCAGGTGTTTAAGAGGAAACAGAAGCCGGCGGTGGATCGACTGTGTGTCGGGATTCCTCCTGGAGAGGTGAAGCTCCTCGCTGATGTGTTCAGAGATATATAGACCATCAATACATATGAACATGTATTTATGTGTATATATACTGTGTGTGTGTGTCATAATGAACTGTGTGTGTGTGTGTGTGTGTGTGTGTGTGTGTGTGTCAGTGCTTCGGGCTGCTCGGTGTGAACGGAGCCGGAAAGACGACGACGTTTAAGATGCTGACAGGAGACACGCTGGTGACCAGCGGAGAGGCCTTTCTGGCAGGAAAGAGGTGAGGTCAAAGGTCACTGCTGATTATAATCTGTGTTGTTGTTGTTGTTGGACTCGAGGATTAACCTGCTTACTGCAGCTGAATTAACTCTTTAACTTCAGGAGGGAAAAACACTGAAAACTGTTTCTCCTCCACTGTTAAATGAAGCTGAGTGAAACCGTCCGTCAGAGAATCAACGTGTGTAGAAAGTATTAAAGGTTGGAATCAGTTGCTTCGTCTGATTTAAGGCAGCAACAAAACAAAACAGCAAATTATGACTTTGCGAGGTTAAAACTGGTGAATATTTGGCTGTTTGTGCCATAAAAATGTCTCAAACCGTTATTTGATGATCAGAATAGTTGACGATTGATTTTCTGCCTCAACTAATCATTTAATCAACTCTGGTCAGATTCTTTGTCTTGTTTACCTGTTTTTGATCAATAATATCTGATTTCAGTAGGAAATGTTTCTAACTTATTAAACACTGATGCTTCAATGCAAATGTGGTCATAACTTGTTTATATCCTCCAAAATAAGATGTCATATCGGCTCTAATATTGATATCCAGATGTTTTATTACTCATTGGCCTAAAAGCAGTCAAAGTGTGAAAGTGTTAAAGTGATGTAAACATACAGGACTCGGCCTGTAAAGCATCAGCATGTGAGCAGAAAGAAACTCTCCTCTGACCTCCGTTTGTTTCTGGTTAAGCTCATTATTTGTTGCAGATCTTCATTCAGCAGCTCCAAACACAGAATTACACTCAGAACTCGCTGAAGTGTTTCTACACAATCAATGATCCAGAATTACAGCTGCACGCAGCTACATGTGGTGTTCAACCTGCGGCTCGGGGACCCTGCAGGTCCTTCGTACACACACAGGAGGGAAATGAGAAAAGTTACCAAACACTTCAGCTGATAGTGAGGTCCAGCTTTGATTTAGCTTCAGTGATATGATGATTTATCATGTGATAGAAAAACGTTGATGGTTTCATATTAAGCTCGATCGTTTATTTTGTTGTGTCACACATCACTTTGTTATTCCACATGTTACAGATGCAGCAGGAAATCTGCATTTTACAGAGGATGTGATATACTGGGATACATATCTTTATCTGGATATGAGATTTTGGTCATAGACACATTTTTAACGTAATATTTCAAATATGGTGAGACTGTAAGTCAAAAGATGTATTAAAATATATATTAATGTATGAAAATATTCATATTTTAATGTGAAAACATGAAAAGTATTAATTTAGTTATTATATGCAAATTTCAGGTTGGGAGCCCTGCATCCTATAAAAAAACATAAATGAGTATTTGTAGTTTATACAAACACACCTGGTGACATCATATCAACACCTGCAGGATAAACTATCCATCAGCTGTCAGTCACATGTTCTGCTCTTCATCTTCACAGCACAGATACATAGAAAGTAATCATTAATGAGTGTTTCTGGGGGTTTTGGGTGTTAATTTAACCTCCGTCAATAATAAATATAAAGGTAAAGGAGTCAGAAGGCATCGCTGTTCAGTTCCCTGTCTTTGGAAGCTGTCTTTTTGTAAAATTTAAAATAATATCAGAAACACAAGAGGACTTAAAATCCAAATAATTGTTCTGTTCTCTCTCAGTATCCTCCGAGAGATCGATGAGGTCCATAAGAGGATGGGTTACTGTCCTCAGTTTGACGCCGTCAACGAGCTGCTGACAGGAAGAGAACACCTGGAGCTGTACGCCGTCCTCAGAGGAGTCCCTGAGAAGGAAGTCTGCGACGTGAGTCTAAACTACACACTGTTCACTGAGCTGAGTCTAAACTACACACTGTTCACTGAGCTGAGTCTAAACTACACACTGTTCACTGAGCTGAGTCTAAACTACACACTGTTCACTCGACTGAGTCTAAACTACACACTGTTCACTCAGCTGAGTCTAAACTACACACTGTTCACTCAGCTGAGTCTAAACTACACACTGTTCACTCAGCTGAGTCTAAACTACACACTGTTCACTCAGCTGAGTCTAAACTACACACTGTTCACTCAGCTGAGTCTAAACTACACACTGTTCACTGTGCTGAGTCTAAACTACACACTGTTCATTCAGCTGAGTCTAAACTACACACTGTTCACTCAGCTGAGTCTAAACTACACACTGTTCACTGAGCTGAGTCTAAACTACACACTGTTCACTGAGCTGAGTCTAAACTACACACTGTTCACTCAGCTGAGTCTAAACTACACACTGTTCACTGAGCTGAGTCTAAACTACACACTGTTCACTCGGCTGAGTCTAAACTACACACTGTTCACTCGGCTGAGTCTAAACTACACACTGTTCACTCGGCTGAGTCTAAACTACACACTATTCACTCGGCTGAGTCTAAACTACACACTGTTCACTCGGCTGAGTCTAAACTACACACTGTTCACTCAGCTGAGTCTAAACAACACACTGTTCACTCAGCTGAGTCTAAACTACACACTGTTCACTGAGCTGAGTCTAAACTACACACTGTTCACTCGGCTGAGTCTAAACTACACACTGTTCACTCGGCTGAGTCTAAACATACTGTGACGCTGAGCCTGACGCCGGTGTCTGATTGGCAGGTGGCGGAGTGGGGCATCAGGAAGTTGGGTCTGGTGAAGTACGCAGATAAAGCAGCAGGAAGCTACAGCGGAGGAAACATGAGGAAACTGTCCACAGCCATGGCTCTGATTGGAGGGCCGCCTGTCGTCTTCCTGGTAAGACGTTTACGTTTTTGTTTCATGTTTTCTTCAAAACGCTTCAGACTCTCCATCAGTCGGTCATGTGACCTGCAGACCATCATCTCATAGGACAGATTTTACTGAATGAAACATAAATACTTTACAAACAACTTTTCAAAATCTGTTGAACAAAATACAGAAATATTTCCTGCTTATTATCACATCTACAGTTATATAGATGTTGGTCCTCAATTATTTGTTGTTATTAATAACTAATAATAATAATAATAATAATAATAATATCTTATGTAGCCCTTTTTTCTTCAGCTGTAAAAGCTCCTTAAATCTGGGAGTTAAATCGTCTCGATGGCAGAACTTCATGTTTTTAGAGACACTTGTGATGTTCTTCCACATTGTGTCCCAGTTCAGAAATAATATCTCCCAAGTTTTCATTCCAGGTGTTGGAATATATTTACAGGAATTAACTTTTGTATAAATATAAGACAGTATTCATAATGGAGCTTAATGCAGGATGGTCTTTAACTCCGACCCCTGCAGGCTTTACGAGCTGATCTCACCTGAAGTCAAAGAGAGAATGTTTATTTGTGTAAATAGTTACTGCTTCAGTGTCTGCACACAGCTAAATATATATATATAATATATAAAGAATCAATACTATAATTACACAGTGATGCCCACAGGAAGAAGGTGAAAGAGAAGAAAAGATCAATGAGGAAATTAAAATTAAGAGAGACGGTAAAGACGACATCACATGAAATAGTTTTAGAGATTTAAAAGTGTGAACTGAGTCGTCTTATAATAAAACGTTTGTTTATACACAGGAAACAGAAAATATGAACCATATTTAGATCAACTATGTCAGAACATAATAATCACTTAATATCCTTAAAAATCCGATCAGAAGCAGCATTAATCAGTCTGCTGTCAATCATATTTCATTAAGTTATAGATCAGTGTATTGATGAAGAAATGAACAAGTAGTGAATCAATAAGGAGCTGATTGATCAGATTTAAATGTTAGTTTTTTACAGTGCAGTTCTGTTAAAACCCCAGAGTTACACAACAGCATCAGAGCCCTCTCAGCCAATCACAGAGCACCTGGTGGGGGAGGGGGGGTGTTTGTGTAACAGAGGGCAGATTAAAAGGAGCTGCTGCTCAGTTTAATAACAACAGAAGAAGAAGACAGGAGGGTGAGGGAGGTTTCAAACAGACACCACAGAAGAAGAGTGAGGATGCCGCTCCTCCCCCTCCTGCTCACCTTCTCGCTCTGCTTCCTGCTTCACCTGTGGGCCAACCTCAACCTGGCTGTCCTCCTCGTTACAGGACGAACCCACAACCGGCATGGACCCCAAAGCTCGCCGAGCGCTCTGGAACTGCATCCACAGCGTCATCAAGGAGGGACGCTCGGTCGTCCTCACCTCACACAGGTAGGACACACACACACCTGAGGACAGACAGTAGAGACGTGTCTTTAGATAAAGTTCTTACTTCTCACTATGTAATGTGTCTGTGTGTCCTCAGTATGGAGGAGTGTGAGGCTCTGTGTACCAGGATGGCCATCATGGTGAACGGCAGGTTCAGGTGTCTCGGAAGCGTCCAACACCTGAAGAACAGGTAACACTGACACACACACACACACACACACACACACACACACACACATACACACACACACACCTGGAAACGTAGTCTAACTCTGAACTTCACCTTAAACAAGTTTTCACCCTAAAAGTTAAGGATTGACATTATGGGGACAAAAGGGAGGTGAGTCCCCACAACATGAGGAATATCTGCTACACACACACACACACACACACACACACACACACACACACACACAGCAGGATCACTGATCACAAAAATGATGCAGAGTTAGAAAAACTTGTTTAAATGTGTTTTTACTAAACACAAATAACAGAAACAACTGAAAATAAAACAGATCAGTCGTGTGTTTCATCTGCATGTCTTCTCTGAAACGACCACCGGGAGGCGACTGGTTCAGCCGAGTGGATGCAGGAAACAGAATCTGAATTTTTCCTCTCTGACACCTGAAAACTAACCCATAGTTTTCCTGTAATTTTGAGATCCTGATCTTGTTATTACGGGAGAGGTTTAAGGAGGGAATCAATCATCATTTGAGGGGACGGAGGCAGGATCTGAGACACTGGAGAGATTAATATCACTGGGTAATGTGGGTGAAGGAGGTCTGGGAGCTCTGGTGAATGTGTAACTGGACAGAGTGAGGAGGATGTGATGCAGGCTGGCGGTCACAGTATGATTGGCTGTTGAGCAGCAGCTGCGGTAGTGTTTGATGAACAGAAAGCAGACATGAGACAAGACATATAAGCTACATGGCGAATGTCAAACAAACAGCCAGAAATCAATGATTAGATGTTAAACAGACAATGTAATGTAAACTAATAACTTCACTGACTGACTGCCAGTCGTCTATAAGTGGGACTAGATATATATTAGTCAATAGCAAACAGCACATACACTACACAAACCACAGAGCTGCACTGCATGAAACAAGGATCATGACTCTTAACTTTACCAGCAACAATCTTTACTTAAAGTAAAAGGTTCAAAGGTCATTAGAGTTAATAGGTAACTGAGGTGATGACTGTACTCAGGTTTCGTTCTTTATGCATCCTGTTCAGGAATTCATGAAAGAGACAAAGACGTGGCTTCGTTTGACCGACCTGTGTGTGTGTGTGTGGACTCAGTGATGTCAGTCAGAGCTGAGTGAGTGCAGGAGGTGTATCTCTCTGACTGGACTGGACTGGTCCACACAGGACCACCAATACACTGGATGGTGTTATTATCACTTTAATCAGACATCCGGAGGCTGAGATGTTGACAGATGTGAAAAACAGCAGGAAAGAAATCAGTAGGAGCAGAATCTGAACAGATGTCTGTGAGTCAGGAAGCAGAAACTGTAACAAAGAAAATGAAATTTGAGGCCTTATCTCATAAATATGATATAGCATCTTAATAGCGAGATCCTGATCAATAATGAGATCCTGATCAATAATGAGATCCTGATCTGGAAATAATGAGAAAAATTTCAATTGAGAAGAATGAGGCATGAGGTAGGATGAGGTAGGATGAGGTAGGATGAGGAAGGATCATATTTATGAGATAAGGCCTCAAATTTCATTTTCTTTGGTGAATGCACTTCTATACACCATCGTCCTGAGGGTGTTAACGTGTATTTAGCGTGTTGTGTGTGTGTAATAAAGCTTGTATGTGTCTGTAGGTTAGATGACGGGTGTTAACGTGTATTTAGCGTGTTGTGTGTGTGTAATAAAGCTTGTATGTGTCTGTGGTGTTAGATGACGGGTATTAACGTGTATTTAGCGTGTTGTGTGTGTGTAATAAAGCTTGTATGTGTCTGTGGTGTTAGATGACGGGTGTTAACGTGTATTTAGCGTGTTGTATGTGTGTAATAAAGCTTGTATGTGTCTGTAGGTTAGATGACGGGTGTTAACGTGTATTTAGCGTGTTGTGTGTGTGTAATAAAGCTTGTATGTGTCTGTAGGTTTGGCGACGGGTACACCATCATCCTGCGGGTGGCGGGGCCCGACCCCGACCTGCTGCCTGTCATGAAGTTCATCGAGAGCGAGCTGAGCGGCAGCACGCTGAAGGAGAAACACAGGAACATGCTGCAGTACCAGCTGCCATCGTCTCTCACCTCACTCGCTCACATCTTCTCCATCCTGGCCAAAAATAAAGAGACGCTGAGGATCGAAGACTATTCTGTCACCCAGACCACACTGGACCAGGTACACACACACACACACACACACACACACACACACACACACACACACACACACACACACTGGACCAGGTACACACACACACACACACACACACACACACACACACACTGGACCAGGTACACACACACACTGGACCAGGTACACACACACACACTGGACCAGGTACATACACACACACACACACACACACACACACACACACACTGGACCAGGTACACACACACACACACACACACACACACACACACACACTGGACCAGGTACACACACACACACACACACCCACACTGGACCAGGTACACACACACACACACACACTGGACCAGGTACACACACACACACACACACACACACACACACTGGACCAGGTACACACACACACACACACACAGACACACACTGGACCAGGTACACACACACACACACACACAGACACACACTGGACCAGGTACACACACACACACACACACACACACACACACACTGGACCAGGAACACACACACACACACACACACACACACACACACACTGGACCAGGTACACACACATGGAAAAGCAAATGAAACAGGATCAGATAGTTTGTTTATTTGTTTATTTGTTTATTTACTTGTTTGTTTGTTTGTTGTTTCAGGTGTTTGTGAACTTTGCGAAGGACCAGAGTGACGACTATCACTCCAAAGACAACTCGGTGAGACGGAAAGACGTCGCCATCGATGTTCCCGCGCTGAGCTCCGGCCGAGGAGCGTGCGGGGACGACAAACAGAGAGAGAGCGTCATGTGATCATGTGACTCACCCGTTGTGATGTCATACTGATGGTGGGCGGCGTCGGTTGCTGCCTCATGCCAGTCAATGCAAACGATTTCCTGTGGAGGCGCCGCGCTGCTCGCTGGCCGCCGCCCAGACTGACTGTTCTAAACTTGAATAACAGCCGCCATGTTTCCTCCAGCGGCACGCCGCCGGGCGCCGCCATGTTTAGTTTTCTTCTCTGTAATCCGACCGGCGCCTCCGATAACGGAACGATTCAGGGTCTGTTTGTTTTTCTCACCATGAAGAATCCAAATCATTTCAACGGCCGAGGGCTCGACTGCAAAAATCCTTTTTTAAAAACGTTTGATTCCGTTTTATTTTGTCAGAGTTTTATTTATATGTGTAGCTGAAACAGGCGGCATTGCTGTTTCCTGTAGCGTTTAACAGCCAATCAGAGTGATCGATGAGCTGATTGATTTTATAGTTTTTTTAAGAAAAGATGATAAAAAAGAGCAGATTTGTTGTTTTGGTGTCTGAGCAGTAAAATACCTCATCAGCTTCTGAAAGCACACTACAGTATTTGACTTCCCTGAGGACAGCTGATCACTCATTGATTCCTGCTGATCGATCATTGATTCCTCTTGATCGATCATGATCGATCGATCAATCTGCTGCTGTTGAAGCTGCAGGTGATTCTCTGCTGACAGCAGCTGCTCAGACTTCTTCAGCACTTTATGTGTTCATCAGATCAGTTTGTCTTTGCACTGAAATCCTCTGATGATGTATTGATTGTTTTTAACTGATCAACTGGAAAATGTTTATTGATTATCAGTTTAAATGTGACAGAAAAGGCTGATGGGAAGAAGAACTGTTACTGGTCCTGAACAACACAATAAATGAAACAAATCTACCGACTCGTTCATTCTTCCGTCTCTGCTTTATGAATCAGATCTTTTGGGATTTGAGCTCTAAAAGGTTTTACGTTCATCAAAACAACAAAAACCTCGTCAGTCCAGACTGCAGAGAGTAAAACCATCAGATCATAACTTCAAACCTGCAGTCAGTGAGTGGAGTCAACTAAACATGAAATAAAATTAAATTAAAGCTGCAAGCAGCGTTGAATGGGCCCTCGCACCTCCATGCACGTCAGGCCACGACGCAATCGAAGGTCTCCTGTGACGGGCATGTAGATGTTTTGCCTGCTGCTGGGGCTGCTTCACTGAAATTTCGTGAGGGGCGCTATTCATCCAGTTTGCATCACTGATGGAATATTGTCATGTAGACGTGTTCAGACCGGGACTCTTATCAAACATGTAAAGTTTGGTGCAGACTGGAGCATTTACAATAAAGTTATAGCAACTTCCTCTGTCATGGCGAATCATCAAATCTCAACGGTGTGAGGATGAGAGTTTTCTGCAGGGTGAGACATGTCTGTCTTGCTCACACCTGTAGCATCAACATTATGCAAGTTTTGGGCCCATTCACTTGAATTTCAATTAGTAAAGTGAAAACTCTTGATGAGTTTGTGTGTAAAACAAATTAATTTCCTAATTTTCATCAAGTTTATTTTTAGAAAAGTAAAGACTTTTAACCCACATGACCTGGTCAAAGTTTGATTGACATGTGTCCTGTCAGGTGTGTAGAGACAATAAGTAACTGGTACTCATATATTTGAATGGAGAGTGTGAGCGAACCGCTAGGTGCTCGGGTCCTAATAAAGGAAAAACTGCAGTACAGAGCTACAAATTTTAGTTTTGATGGTATTTTTCTGCAGCACTTTATCACTAAACTGTCATCCTCACTCCATTTTTTCCCTTCCCCTCATAGGTCATCCCCACTACTGAATTATAAATATAAGACCTATAATTATTGTAAAATAAATGATAATAACACCAAACTTCATACAAAGTTTGTATATAATCTACTGTATGTATATAAGCATTTCTGCTGTATCCTACAAAAACAAGCTGCATTCAACCCCCACACCAGTAATGACTCAAAAAATTGGGGAGGACAGGAGGAAAACCAACATACCGCATCAAACTATATCACTGTCCCCCACCTGATGAAATCAGAGGGGTGGGGGGCAATTTTAAATGCCAATAAAACAAGAGTCGTGTAAAGGATGCTTCTTTAAAGACATTTAGCATATACATATTGTTTCTAAACAAAGAAGAGCTCATATTAGCCATGGACTGGTTCAGATGTGTGATTTTACCAACAAAGTGACAACAAATTAATGTTCTCATCAAAAACAGACAAGATATCACATGATGTACACGTGTTTTCTGTGTATCTTATTATACAGAAATATATAAAGTACCACAAAGCTTATAATGTGATACAGGAACAGATCAGTGCTGAATTCTAGAAAGACTGAACACTAAAAACATTCACAGATCTAAAGGTGTAGGTTCACATCAGAAAGCATTAATGCATGTATAAAATACATGACTTACACACTCTGATCTATGTGCACGACATACAAAATATAGTCTACAAAGCTGACATGTTAACACTAGGGGTGCAACGGATCACAAAACTCAGTTTGGATCGTATCACGGATTTGAGTCACGGATCGGAGCATTTTTAGAATCAGCGAAAAAAAGGGGGAGACAAATAAAACTTTGTTTTCTATTTTTTCTGTAACACAGCAATGAACTTTTGCCCATGCTCTTAAATGAAAACATTCAAGACAAACAACAAATGTCCAATGTTTAAATAAAATAAAATAAAATATATGGAATATTCAATGCTCAATTATTGCAATATGAGGCATGATACCTTCCTCTTTTAAACATGGTAGTGAATGAAACAGCCTCTGTCCACATCATCAAAACTTGATGATAACGTAGAAACATGAACACACGTCTTGTCCTGCAGCTTGTTGAACGAGCCACCAAACAAACATACACAGCTAATGTCAGTTAGCAGCTAGATGCTAATTAGCTGCTCAGCTGCAGCACATCAAACAGCGTGTAAACATACCTACAGATGTCACTTCGGACCCGTTAGATGCTGGTTTGATCGTTACCCTTCAAAATCCCTGTTAGTGACACGCTGTCTGCCCATGACTTGTACTTACAGCAGTTTGTTTACTTCGTCTTAAATGAGACATTAAGGCATTCTTGTTAAGGAGATAAATTCACACAACAGCCACACACAGAGACATTTAACCATCAGAGATGAAATTAGCAACCAAAGAAAGAGAGAAGCTGTATCTGACTCATGTTATCTGATGTCTTCTTCTTTCTATCATGGAGATGAAGTATTCATGTCATAACATCCATTTGTGGCTGTTGGTCATCTGGTATGTTAGTTAACAGAACTTTATGGCTGCTGGTCAATCAGTCTGATATCATTAGCAACAATGACAAACAAGCTAACTCTCCTGGTTGTTTTTCTTGTTGCTTCTCTCTCCAGCCTCCCTGGCGGTGTCCTGCAGCTGCTGCACTGCACAGTCCAGATAATTTCTCCTATTAGCTTAACAACAGTCCTTAACAGTCCTTCCATGGATGCATAAAGAGTCCTTCAGGCAGCTACAACAAGCCAGCTGTTGCTTTGGCTAATGCAAGGAGCTATCTACTGCTGCTACTCTGCCTTACAGTGGAGAGAATTGAAGATTAATTCTGGAAACTATCATTGGACCAACTCGATGTCAATATTGCATTCTGGTTGTTGATTGATTAGGGAGGCTGTCCTCCTTCGGAGCATCATTTTACCTGTCTTTTCCAAAGAAGAGAGAAAAAATATGTTGTAAATAATACTGAGATTTGGTAATGGTTCATTTCAACCAAATATTCTTTTTTATATTTTGATCTCCCTCTTGCCTCTCAAAAAATAGAGGAGGATCAACCTCCTCTACCTCTATGGACCAACCTCCACTGTGTGTGCCACACACCCCTCCCCCCCTTTCTTCCCTCCTCTCTCCCTCTCATTTGGAGAGGAGAATGTTAAAGTACTCTTCTTGTGAAATCTCCCCATAAATCCCATTACTTTGGCCAAATCTTACATTAAAAATCATATATTTTGTAGGAAATTTCGTTGCGAATCCATTGATGCAGCTTTGAAAGTGGTCAGACTTATAGTTTAGACGTCAGAAGCCTCTGACACAAAGTTCATGCCTCCCCATTGGTTTACATTGTAAGGTGTGATGTGGCACTGCAACTTTCAGGGCTTATAAAATTATCCAAATTGTTCGAGTTATTACAAAGTTTTTTACAACTTTTTTTCAGCACAGTGTCATAATGTATCAAAGTTTGAAGTTGATACCATTAACGCCCTCGGAGGAGATAGCGTTTGATCGGGGGCCAAAATTGAGGCAAAGTCTTATATTGACAGGCTAATTGCGGACTTACTGTTGGATTTAGGTGTCAGTGTATGATTTGTAGGTCTTGATGAGAAGTTTAATTGAGTTTTGGTTCAATCTCTCTATGACATTCCAACGGGCCATGGCGTCCATTTTAGTTACATAGGTGGCGCTAGAGAGCACATTTTGGCACTTTGGGGGTTAATTTTTACATTTTATCAAATTTTTCACCAGACCTGATGTGCATGCTACATTTGGTGAGTTTTTCAGCATGTTTAGGGGGTCAAATTTAGGTCTGATGTCCCGTAATAATAAAGAAACAAACACACGAAATATAATAGTGCCTTCGCACCTTCGGTGCTCAGGCCCTAATAATATACGGTTCAGTGGAATCAGACACACAGTGGAGGAGGAAGTGACCACCATGACACGCTACAGCTGGGGAGCTTTGGACAGGAGGCCTCTTGTAACGTTAACACCAAACTCCACTGAAAAATTACAATTTAAGATAATGATCATTACTAGTCATTAAGGTTTTTTAACCTTAATTATTCACTAGTCATTTAGGTTACATTTTTAGTGGCTCCTAGTGTTAATTTATTTTGAAATATCATCCATGTTGTTTCTCATACCAACAAAGCCTATTTTCACTTGTGTATTTTTAGGAATTCAGCAGAGTTGATAGTAACTTCCTGTAACTCTCGTTAAGTCTGCATTGATCCACATAACGTCTGTGTCTTATGATCCTCACACAGACTGGATGAGGAGAGACGTTGTTAATAAGACTCAGTAAAGTACTTTTACTGTACTTCCGGCTGTGTCCACAAACACACATCAGCGCTGCAGATTACCCACAGTGCATTGCAGTTTCTCGTCATTTCCACCTTGACATCATTTTTTTTTGGAAATAATTTGCCCAACATACTTGTAACATTTCTGCAGTTTAGAACAAAAATAGTTTTACATCATAAATCTTTTTATTACTTTCACAAAAGTACATTTTAAAACAGCAAAACTTTATTTAATTTTGTATAAATAAAATGCAACAATGCATACAAACTGTTCAGCACTCTACAAACCTCAAAGCCTTAAAAACTCTTAATATGTTTAAATTGAATAATTATTTTTCTTCTTTCATATACTTTATTTACCCCTAAATTCCTGGAATATACATCTATATAGATTAGTTCATCTGTTAAAAATGATTAAAATGACATCTCATCCTTCATTAAACATCCAGAATGTGTAAATATTTAAATATCTTTAGTTTGCAGAGTTGAACTGCTTCACTGTAAAGTCCATTCTCAGTGTTTGTGCTCTGGAGGCTTCAAGTTTCCACATCACACTTGTGTAAGTCGCATACTGGACCACGATTGGCTCCAAACTGGTTGTGACGTCATCAATCCTGCAGGTGTTAAACTGAGATTTAAGGTGAGCTCAGAGAAACAGAGAAGAAGAACAACATGACAGTCAAGAAGAAAAACATGTTTGAGTGGAGGAAACTTTAATGAACTGTGTTTGATGTTTTGAAGCAAAACGGTTCTGTTGAATCAAATCAACATAAATCAACAAAAGTTCATCAAGTTTTCTGAAATTACAGGTTGTGAAAATGACATTTTGTTGATGAAATGTTTGTCAGACAAATGAAGCTGATAGTTGTAATTATTGTGGATTGATCTTTTATTTCATAGCACATAATCCTTTTGATGTGAGAGAACATGCTGTTTATCTTTGATTCAAACCAACTTCACTGTATGAAGACAAGCAGCTCTGTTCCCTGTCACAAACTGTTTCATCCAGTAAAACTGAAACAAGTTTCTTTAAAGTTCATGTGTCTGCACTGATATTAATGCTGCTAATATCCATATCAATCCAGACAGAAATGATCAGAACAATGTTCTTCCAGACACTATGTGTAGGATGTGAAAGTTAGTTGAGTTTGGCTCCATCTGGTGGGAGGATGAAGAACGACTGTGTGTCACACAGAATGTTTGTCAGCCTCCAGATGTTGGAAATATTGTTGAAATACCTTCACAGTGTTTGTCTGTCTCTCTTTGTATTTTAATATCAGGATGTTTGTCTGTCTGTTCAATTCATTTGATTTCCATGAAAGCTGCAATCAGCTGCTGTTGTTCTACTATCAGTCCACTAGATGGCCTCGTGATGCACATGTGGAGGAATTTACAGCTGTGTTTCATGTCAATTACAAGTCAGTTTAACTCTGAGTGGCAGCAGGTGACTAATAATTTATATAGAACAGAACAGACTGAAGATGTTGGAAAATGATTCTTTGTGCAAATATATTCCAAATCTTTACATTTGATTCTTTTCAAGTAAAAACAGTTTTCAGTGTTTTCTGCTGTTTTTTCTTCTTGTAAGGATGGAAAACATTTATCAGTCTGGAGGTCTGAGACTGACCCATGGAGAACCTTCCTGAAGCCAACATGTATCAATGAATGTTAAAAATAAAGAGTCCTGATGTGAAACAGAGCTGAGGATAATTAGACCTGATCCAGACTGTGTTGGACCTGAACAGACCCAAACAGAGAGAGAACATCCACCCTGACAGCAGCACGATGCTCCATTAATTCACTGAGCAATGTTTGAGATCTTTGTCAGTAAATATCACAGAGCAGAACAAGCTGCACACTCAGATGTCTGTGATCCGCTCAACACATTTCTCAACAGATCTTACTCTTCTTTTACACATTTTAAACTGAATATATTGTGACTGTCTCTCTCAGGTGTAAACACCTGTCCAAGCATCCAACTGGATTCTTCTTTTGGATTGTTTCCATGGTTACGTACTCATTTTGCTCCATTGTTTGCTTGTAATACATTATTTTGGTGTATATATTCAGGGCTGTAGCCAGGATTTTAGAAATACCCAGAATACAACAACATAAATAATATGTATCATTATTTAGATTTTATTCATGTAATTATCCAATTATATACTATATTTTATACATTTTATTAAACATGAAGGACTAAATGTTTCTAAATGTCCTCCACACTTCCAGGAATTAATCATGGTGGAGAAATACAAAATCCATTTATAAGATATTTAAATAGGAATTTAAAAGAATTCAATAGAAACATAGTAGATAGAAATAAGACAAAACTGAATTAAAAGAAGTAAAAATTGCAGTGTGGTGAAAGATATGATATGAATGAAGAGTCCCAAACTGAAGTGAATAAAACCTCCTGAGAGGTCTGAGACCAGCTGAGAAAATGAGCAGCTGTAACTTATATGTGTGGGAACTTGAGTGCTGAGGTTCACATAGTTTTTAGCTTTGAATCTACTGACATTTACACATTTTATTCATGACATCATCATCATTTACAATACACATTCACAAACATCTTCATGGATGTACAAAGAGCCAAAAGGCTTTGAATGATTTCTGAACATCATTTCACAAACTCCTGAACAGTGCAGGATGGTGTTGTAGTTTGTCACTCTGACCACCAGAGGGCGCTAATATTCATCAGCATTTATCATCGTATCTCTGTCAGTATGAACCAAAGGAATAAACAGTGACACCTGCTGGCTTTAATCACACATGACAGCTGAGTGCTGATGATGCACAACTTATTTAGAAACAGTCAATGAACAACAGCTGTCAGACTGAATGTGAGCTAAACACATTAAACTGACACTTTAAACAGTCCTGAAACTGTCAAATACCTTCAATCTACTATATGAAATTAGATATGAATTAACATGCACACACACAAAAATAAATGGAGAAAACTAACATCAGCTACTGATCATCATGAACTTTATTCTCTACACAGGAACTAAATAAACACTCCAGAGAAAAACTAAATACTTCCTGTATGTCAGAAACACACAACAGCTCCTGGACTTCTCATCTCTAATGCTGTGTTCACATCATATGGGATGGATGGTAGAGGCGGGAAAGATTCCCATGTTTACAACTCGCCAGCGTTCATGTCACACAACAAATCAAGACGGCTGCATGATTACAAAGTTGGTGGAATGAGGCTCAAAAATACTGTTATTGACAATAATCCACCATATCCAGTAAATATCAGAGATTTCAGCTTTTCCACTTCATAATTACCACTTGAATGTTGACCTGAATTCTATTTACAAGTCAGAATCTCATAATTAGCATCATTCCAATATGATATGAACGCAGCATAAAAGCAGCCACACTCCAGCTGCTGAGCCTCAGCCTTCACCATTAGAGGTGTTCATTTAACCAGCCAATAGGAGGCCTGTTGTTCTGACCATCATTTGTCATGTGATCTCTAAATAAGTGAAGGAATCAGGTAACACAGTTACTATGAAACCACTAGAAGAACTACAACTAAACATTGTGAAGATCCCATTCCCATTATCCCATTACAGTTCAAGCCTTTCTAATACACTAACAACAGAAAACAACAACAACTGGACTCAGTTTATCATTTGATTCATTTTACAAACAAACTGTCAATCATGTGGAAACCATGTTTGCATTTACAAGCAGTGAGAGATCATGTTGGTACTAAATACCATCAGCTGTGTGTGATCCTGTACAGACTGAACTATCTGGTCAGCAGTGAGAAAGTTTCTCTAACAGGAGGAGACTCTTCCTCCTCCAGACCACACAGAGACACTGAGGAACCAGGTAACCAGAGCCCAAACCCAGCATACAGAGGCTGAGTGAATGTGGTGTTGAAGGTGTGGAGGTGGATCAGTGTGTCAGAGGAGACTCTGTAGAAGGACAGAGTGCCAGCAGGACAGTCCACATACACTGCTACTCTGTTAGAGACAGAGGAGGAGGAGGAGGAGGAGGAAGAGGAGATGGATGTTTCTATCTTATTGTGACGGACAGAGTAACCATCATCATTGGAGCACTTCAGACTCCAGGACTGATCATTCCATCCAAACAAACAGTCTTCACTGTTTCCTTTCCTGCTGATTCCTCTGTAAGTCACTGATATATTAACTCTTCCGCTCCACTCGACCTCCCAGTAACAGCGACCAGTCAGATCATTTCTACACAGCAGCTAAGGCCAGTAATCAAATCTGTCTGGATGATCAGGATATGACTGATTCTCCTTCACATATGTCACCTTCCTGTTGTTGTCAGACAGTTTGAGTTTTCTGTGTACTGTGTTTGGATCCAATGTGAGTTGACAGAAATCTGATGGAGAGAACGAGACACAATACAGCTGCAGTTATTGATCTATCATCTGTTTGATGATGACATCATCTTCATCCTCAGTAGGATGTGAATGAGTGATGTCACAGTTTGAAGTTTGCTTTGTTTTGATGAATGAAATGAAAAACACACTTACGCCTCCAAGGACCTGGTGTCAACCATCGGACTCCAGCAGGCTGCAGCCTGAAAGGAGGAGGGGGGTCAGAGCAGCACGTTCTCTTTCAGCATGCAAACATGGACATGACATCACTCTAGAAAAAGCAGCTCTGATCCTCATCACACTGAGCTGCTTTGCTGTTGCTAGGCAACACAACTGTCCATCACATCACATGATGACTATCAACAGCAGCTACATTCAGCCAATCAGAAACAGGCGTCTCAAAGTCAAATCATGTCAACAATGAGACTTTTTCTTGTCAGACTCAGCAGTTTGTATTGTGAACAGATGACAGGACTGTTTGAACTGATTCACACTAACATGAAAATGATAAACCGCCTGTTTCTGTTTGTCTTTCCTCAACAATCTTTGGACGACTGACAAGTTATTTCCTCTCACACAGGTGGAACATTCCTGCATGATGGTTACAGCTGACAATCAGCTGCAGTCTCAAGAGTTTGAGGTGAGTTCACTGCAGCTTCCTGTTTTTCATTTAGTTGATCGCTGCAGGTATTTAATAATCCTTCCACTGAAGCTCAACCAGGAAACACTGTCAATGAACATTCATTAATATTAGATCCTAACTGGTCCTGTCAGCGTGTCTGGAGATTTAAATAATCAATGATATTGAGCTGATTTCCACTTTTTCTGTCACTGTACAGTGTTTATCTGTTGAGCTGCAGTAGAAGGATCAATACAAAATGAGGGAATTTGGCACTAAAACGACTGTAACGTAGAAAGATTTCTGCTTGAGTTTATTAAATACTTGCAGGGATCATCTGCATTAAGAGAGACGCTGTGCACATTTACGCACGAGACACAGCAGTGACTTTATCATTTAAATCTCCAGACACTGTTTCTTCACATGAAAAACAGCAACAAAATAATGTTTTATGTATATTTGTTCATCCTGTTATCAAACGAATTGAACAGATGTTTGGACGGAAGAACACGGACCCACAGTCTGGATCAACCAGAACAACTTTAAAGCACAAACAAGTCAACATTTCAAGGTGTTAACTGAGTTGTGTGGTGGTTGTTAAGCTGTTATATGCACAAGATAATAATAGATCATCATCTGCATATTAACCATAACACAGAAGTCTGTCTTTCAAGAAAAAGGGATATGATTAGTCACTGACTATTATTAGTCAGATGATGTTTTTAATTCATCATGTTTGAAACTTCAGAATGATGATATGAACAGTAGTAACATGTTCTGTTTATCTTTCATACATTTAACTTTTGTTTTCATACTATAATTGGGATTCAGGAGGGTGAGTGTGAGCAATAATTCTCAATGTGATAATGTTTCAGTGTGTGACAGTAGCCTATTTTCCTTTTTTAAATTCTATTCTGACCTTAGTAATGAAGTGATATTTTTCACTGTGTTGTGCACGTTTAAATAACCTGCATGAAACAACACTGTAAGAACTACCGGGGGAAGTATGTAAGATGTGTTTTTTGTCGTCCGTCTTCAGAACATTGTAGTTTCACCACAGCAGACCCACGTCAATAACATCCGCCGTCACATGATGACGTAGCCCAGTGTGAGTGCAGTCAGACTCTCTCAGCACCGCGGTTGTCTTTTCCTAAGTCCTCATGAATTCTCCTTCACATCTTTCTTTGACCTCATGACGTTTTCCATCGAGGTCGAGGAAAAGTGTTTATGAAAAGACGATAGGAGGGACTTTTCGATCGCAGCCCTCGGGTATGTCTCAAGCTGATCAGACTGATCTGATACATCACCGCAGTTTCACACCGAAGTGGAGACAGATTATAGATTAAATTTAAGTGTTTCGCTCCCAAGTTTTATGCTTTATTTGTTTTCTGATTCATCATCTAGTTGAAAATCTGTTGATTGTCGGTCTGAAAAGAACCATAAACAACTTTCTTCATTTATTAGAAAGATGTTTTTTCATGATGTTATTTCCTCCATTAAAGTGTTTCTTGCTGACAGACAGACTCTTCCTGACTTTAATTTGATCCATAATAACAGTTAAACACATTTATATTTTACATCATTTATTGTCATTTACATTCAGTCACATGTGAGGCTGAAAATTCCTGAGCGTCGGGTTTGATATGAGTTACATCATTTCCATTTTCCCTGAAACATTTAGCCAAATACATATTTTCCAGTGTTCAGGAGACACTCTGATCATATTCTGGGTTATTAAATAATGAATTCACTATCAGGATTATCAAAAAATGGTGCAAAGATCATAAAATAGGAGAGATGTGAGTCTTCCTGCTGGACCTGGTTAGCAGTCTTGCCGCCGCATTTTGGACCGTTTGTAGCCGGTTCACAGATGCTTTGCTGAGACAAGTGAAAATCGAATTACAATAGTCCAAACGGGATTATATGAACGCATGGATGATCATTTATAGTTCCGGTTGTGAGACGATGGACTTGAGTTTAGCGATATTTCGTAGATGGAAAAAACATATATGGGTCAATGATTTATGATCAAAATGCATAGCCTGGTCAAATATGGCACCAAGATTTCTTAAGTTTGACCTAACAGCTGATGAAAGGGACCCAATACTCTTAGCTACCTTGGGAGCTATACTGTCAGAAGCAACAATGAGAACCTCTGTCTTGTCAGTAGTAAGCTGTAGGAAGTCGTTTGACATCCAGTTCTTAATAGCAGTCAGACAGTTGTGCAGCACAGACAGTTTATGCGGGTTATCAGGCTTAAAAGATACATAGAGCTGAATATCATTGGCATAACAATGATAGGAAACATCACTAAATTTGCTGATAACCTGACCTAGGGGGAGCATGTATAAGGCAAAGAGAACAGGACCCAGAACGGAGCCTTGCGGCACACCACAGGAAAGAGCAGCAGTTTCGGATGAGTAAGGACCAAGAGACACAGAAAAACTCCTGTCTGCGAGGTAGGAGGAGAACCAGTCCAGGGCGCTCCCTGAGACACCCACAAAGGCATGAGTAGAGAGGGGAAGAGATGAGGGGATAACGCTAACTCTGACATGTCTAATTTTATCAACAAAGAAGGAAAGAAAGTTGCTGCAGTCCTTATTTTACCAGACAGGCACATCCGAAGGTGCTGGAGTGACAATGTTGTTAATTGTATCAAACAGGACTTTTGGGTTACGCTTACTGGTGGAGATAAGGTTGGAAAAATAAGAAGCCCTTGCATCTTTAATCAAGCTGTAGGTAGGCACAGCTGTAGGTACAGGGTCAATACATGAGGTGGAGGAGTTACACTCAGTGACAGTCTTGTCAATTTTCCCATGGTTACATCATTTTTACAGGATTCGCTGAGATCATCTGTGTTTACATCAGCAGCAATACTGGCTCTAATTGATGTTATTTTGTTATAAAATTATAATGGAAGTTGTCCCATTTTGATGCAAAGAACTGCTGGGGGGCAGCGTTGAGTACCTGATCAATAGTGGAGAATAATATTCTACAGTATTCTCTAATAATCTTGGAAAATAATCCTTTCTTGCCAGATGTATTGCTTTGTTATAGACAGTCATGACTTCTTTGTATATATTACAATGAACTATATACAAAGAACTTCTCTTGATCTCATTAACACTGTTATTGTTTAACTATGGAGAGATTCTGTCAGTCCACCGCTTTTATCTTTTAGTGAAGCAACAGTATTTAAAGCAGTTGACAATGCATTATTGAAATTTTCAACCATGTCATTTAAAGGGCAGTCACAGCTGTATGGCTCAACTGATCTCATAATATTAGTAAACATTGTTTCAGCCTCGTCATCTAGGAATCTCTTTTGAACCAAAAATTCCCTTTTAGTCTTTGTTAAGATTACGTTGGCATCAAAGAACACAGTGATGATCAGAAATAGGTAGTTCAAATACTTGGGTACAGGCTGTCTGTCTGTGTGCACTGTCCTTTGCACTTATCCCCACATTTTTGTTTGTGTTTAGTGTCCCAAGGGCATGACGTAGATTGGTGCCAAGGAGTCTGGATCCAGTGATGTTCAGATGAACCCCATCAGGTTTAAAGTGGTCTTTACAGTTCCCAAAGATATTGAAATTGTCAACAAAAATTATCCCATGGATGAGGCATGCCAATATCAGCCATATATTCAGGCCAAGGAGTCTACTGAAAGTTTCAATTCCTTTCCCAAAACTTGGTATCACTCCAGAAATGTACAAATGTTGCAGTTGACAGTCGCTCAGCTTTTCCAGTAGCAGGGAAAAGTCTTTTTTCAGGATTTCAGAGCCAGTTTTCCTTCGCAGAATGTCGAAGGATCCAGAGTGTATAATATATCATATCAGTTGGATGTGTAGAGAGGATAGTTGGCAACATCTCTGTTTGCTCCCTAACAGATTTGTTATCCACAGTTTGATTTTCAGTCCTTGCCATTTTTACATGCTTGGTTATAGAGTCCCCAATCAGAATAGTGTCTGGAGCAGCATCTCTTCTTCTGGTCCTTGGCCTAGCTGTGGTTTTTGGGCTATTTCTCAGGTTTTGCATATCTGCTTCCCTGTGTTCAATGTAGCTATATTTCTCCTAGCAGTGGCTTTGGGGCTATTTTTTGGTTTTCGGTTAGCCTCAACGCTGGTGATGTGATTAGCTTCCCTGAGTTCAACATCATTAGTATTAGTCAGAGGATCATACCTGTTATGCAATGAGAGTTCAGGTGGTAGAGGGATTGTGGTGCTCTCTTATTTAATGTCTTGCTGGATTTGCCTCTGCAGCGGCTGACATCAGACCAAATCCTGGCTGGAGTTCATGCTTTCAGTCTGGTGCCCATGCAGTGTCAGAAGGCCAATCTGGAAGCCTCCATAGCTAATCAGTGTAGTTATAACATATCCAGGTGAGCGTGTCAGCTAAATCCACGACTGGATTCTCCACATACGATGCAATCCCGCGTATATAGTCTGTTAACATTTGGTAGCTCTGTACCTTGTACAGTAGATGCTACAGAGTCAATGAATTGCTCGCTCTCACATATTTGATATATTGATATGATATATTTGATGCAGCATTGCAATCTTCTTTTCAAGATGCGTTATCCTCTCAGTCAGTCACTTACACTCCATGTAGTTTACTGACTTTGTTGGGTTTGGAGACATAACTTTTACATTGTCTTTTGCTGATCAGAGAAGCTTTGTATGCTAGGCTAGGTTGGACTAGCAGCTGAGTCTGTGGTAGGGCTCAGAAACTTTCCTGTGTCCCAAAAGTAAACTTTTGTTCGGTTCCACAGTTCCACTATAGACGTTTTCTTTAGCATCAGTGTAAGCAGTAATAGCTCTTTTTGGAATAATACTTAGGAAGTTACGAAATGCAAAAAGAAAGTAAAAAACATTAAAAATTTTGTGTAGCCATTGTTGTAGCGTAGCGTTAACGTTACAATGCGTCAGCTGAGTCACATCACAGTGATCACTTGAGCCTCACAGCCTGTCTGACAGGCCATGACAGGCTGCTATGATTATGCCGAGTGTGCCAGCTTGAGATTTAGATGGCACATCCAGGTATACCAGTGGCTATGCGGGTGGTGAACATCACATTGAATTCAAAGTTGCATTTATCGTTATAAACACTGGAGACAGCTGCAGAAACTGCTCCACTCACTGTAAAAATAACTTAACTGATCTTATAATATATCCATGGTGCTCACAGCTACTTATAACTGTTGGTATACAGAACTGTTGAACATATAAACAAATGAGACGCAGCAGGTTAATGTGAATGATACACATCCGGAGTGTTTCAGAGCCAGTTTAACGAAATATCAAGGGGAACAAATCTGCAAATCAGCAAATCAGCAACTGTGTTGATGGATGGTTGGTTTAAATATCATAACACAAATATCAATTATGTGACATGTGTAGATTGTGTAACATGTTAGTGTACTGTACAGAAAATATAACAGAGTACAGTGACTCATTCCCAAACTGGTTCACAGCATTTCTCTGCATGGTCGCTATTTTGTATGGACTACCCTACAGAGAAAGATTGCCTTGCGAGGCTGCTGGATTTGCAAGATCACAACATCACAAAATCATGCAAGAATCCATCTTGTCAAGCTTCAAGTTATCAACATTGCAAATCAAGTTGCCTCGAAAGGTAAGACAGCAACAGACAGTGATAGACAGTGATAGGTGGATGGTTCATCCAATCACCTGCCAAGTATTTTGTGCCTGCCCTTTTCCAAACAGTTTCCAAGGACGATTTTTCAGATAGTTCTGTGTAACAAACCATCTGGCACGTCAGGTTAACATAGAGACAGACAGACACTGCATCTGGACTGCTCACATGTGCCACCTGGTGGTTGTTGGTGCGCACTGCAGCTACTCCTGGATAAATTATTTCATTTTCTACCCTTCACTGCAGCCACAGCATTACTGTGGTACATCAATTGAAATAAGTGACATCTGTACCTGAGAGTGTCCACCTGTCTGTTCACATCTGAGAGTGTCCACCCAACTGTCCATACCTGAGAGTGTCCAGTCTCCAGTGTGGATTCTCCAGTCCAGCAGACAGCAGCTTCTCTCCTGAGACTCCTGGATGATTGGAGCTCAGTTCCAGTTCTCTCAGATGGGAGGGGTTGGAGCTCAGAGCTGAGGCCAGAGAAGCACAGCCTTCCTCTGTGATCAGACATCCTGACAGCCTGACACACAAAACAACAACACACATCACATGATCTGAGATCACTGCAGGACTGGAAGGTAGTGTGTTTATTACTGTAATCGCCAATGTGTTTCTGTAATCTTCAAAGTGAAATTTAATACTTCCAATCCCTACTTCTCAATTCAAATCGATAACCATTGTAACGCTTTTATTGTGACGCAGTTCCAGCTTCCTGTAACCTTAGTAAACATGTTAGCCACTTCTAACTCTTCACTGCATAACAATAGGCCTAAATAAAAGAATAGTAAAAGAAGAAGCAGCCACAGTGAGCTGTTTAGATGAAGTGTTGCAGGTGACAGACTCTTGACTACAGTTTTTATGAACATTAAACCTCCAACAAATCACAGAAGTAAAGGACTCCTTCTCAGATGCTCACAGTCGAATACAGGTCAGGATTCCCAACTAATGTGGCATATAAGGACTGAATATTGTGGAAATAGAAGTGAAAACTAATAGTAAACATTTCTGACTCCTTCATTCAGATTCAGTAATCATCCAGAGTTAGAAGCTTGTTCAAAAGAAAAGAAGAATTAAATGGTGGTTAACCACAGAATTGCTGGGGTGCACTATCATATCACCATGGTGAGTAAAAATCACTATCATCCCAGCACAGATACTGCTCTGAAATTAAAAGAAACTACAAGTGTTGACAAGAACTGTTCACTGACTATATGTGTTTTCTTTGGGCCAGATACACAGTTCTTCATTTAGTTTTTGAATCTTAAAACTCCTCTCTGATATTTCAGAATCCATCAGCAGAGACAAAACAAAACTAATGAAAATATGTTAATAGAAAGTTATTCACAGGGTCAAAACACACAACTGCTCTGAAAATAATTTGAGTATAAATGTCAAGGTGTTCATCAACTAATATAAATCACAGTTTAAATGGTAATCAGTTGAGCGGGTTGATGAATCCTGACCTGAGAGTTTCCAATGTACAGTTTGGACTCTCCAGTCCAGCAGACAGCAGTTTCAGCCCGGAATCCTGCAGGTTGTTGTTAACCAAATCCAGCTCTCTCAGATTAGAGGACTGGGAGCTGAGAACTGAGGACAGAGCTGCACAGCTTTTCTCTGAAAGGTTACAGCCACTCAGTCTGAAGAGACAAATGAAAAATACTTAATAAATCATCATCATCATGATTTTTCCATCCTCTTTAAAAGATCTGTTTAAAAATCTTATCAATAAATCCAACTATCTGTGTACTTACAGAGCTTTGGTGGAGGCTTTGACAACTGGCAGCAGCCTCAGAAGAGCCTCTTCTGAAGCAGAGTATATCTTCAGGTCAAACACGTCCAGATCTTTTTCTGATGACAGCAAGATGAAGCCCAGAGCTGAACACTGAGCGGGAGACAGTTTACCTGTAGAGAGACCTCCTGAACTCAGGTACTGTTGGATCTCCTCCACTAGAGAATGATCATTCAGTTCATTCAGACAGTGGAACAGATTGATGCTTCTCTCTGCAGACAGGTTCTCACTGATCTTCTTCTTGATGTACTTGACTGTTCCCTGATTGGTCTGTGAGCTACTTCCTGTGTGTGTCAGCAGACCTCGGAGGAGTTTCTGATTTTTCTGAAGTGAAAGACCCAGGAGAAAGCGGAGGAACAAGTCCAGGTGTCCATTTGGACTCTGTAAGGCCTTGTCCACAGCACTCTGGTAGAAACACGTTGATTTGCCTCTGAACACTTCAGACCACCAAGATGTTGCTCTGTCTTCTGCCAGCAGATTGACTCCAGAGTTGAAGAATGTCAGATGGACATGAAGAGCAGCCAGAAACTCCTGAACACTCAGATGGATGAAGCAGAACACCTTGTCCTGGTACAGCTCTCTCTCTTCTTTAAAGACCTGTGTGAACACTCCTGAGTACACTGAGGCTGCTCTGATATCGATGCCACACTCTATCAGGTCTGATTCATAGAAGATCAGGTTGCCTTTCTGTAGCTGCTCAAAAGCCAGTTTTCCCAGAGACTCAATCATCTTCCTGCTCTCTGGACTCCAGTGTGGATCTGTCTCAGCTCCTCCATCATACTTGACGTTCTTCAGTTTGGACTGAACCACCAGGAAATGGATGTACATCTCAGCCAGGGTCTTGGGCAGCTCTCCTCTCCTTCTGCTTTTCAACACATCCTCCAGAACTGTAGAAGTGATCCAGCAGAAGACTGGCATGTGGCACATGATGTGGAGGCTTCGTGATGTCTTGATGTGAGAGATGATTGTGCTGGCCTGCTTCTCATCTCTGAATCTCTTCCTGAAGTACTCCTCCTTTTGTGGGTCAGTGAACCCTCTGACCTCTGTCACCATGCCGACACACTCAGGAGGGATCTGATTGGCTGCTGCAGGTCGTGTGGTTATCCAGAGGCGAGCAGAGGGAAGCAGTTTCCCCCTGATGAGGTTTGTCAGCAGCACATCCACTGAGGTGGACTCTGTAACATCAGTCAGGATCTCATTGTTGTGGAAGTCCAGAGGAAGTCGACACTCATCCAGACCGTCAAGGATGAACACAACCTGGAACTCCTCAAACCTGCAGATTCCTGCTTCTTTGGTTTCAGTAAAGAAGTGATGAACAAGTTCCACCAAGCTGTACTTTTTCTCTTTCAGCACATTCAGCTTTCTGAAAGTGAATGGAAATGTGAACTGTATGTCCTTGTTGGCTTTGTCTTCAGCCCAGTCAAGAGTGAACTTCTGTGTTAAGACTGTTTTCCCAATGCCAGCCACTCCCTTTGTCATCACTGTTCTGATCGGTTCATCTCTTCCGGGTGAGGCTTTAAAGATGTCTTCTTGTCTGATGGTTGTTTCCGGTCTGTCTGGTTTCCTGGATGTTGTTTCAATCTGTATGACCTCATGTTCATTGTTGACCTCTGCAGTCCCTCCCTCTGTGATGTAGAGCTCTGTGTAGATCTGATTAAGAAGGGTTGGGTTTCCTGGCTTGGGTTTCCCCTCAAACACACACTGGAACTTCTTCTTCAGGTTAGACTTGAGTTTATGTTGACACCTGCCAGCACGACTCCCTGAATGAACACACACAAAACAGGATCAGTATATGAAGTATAAAGTAGTAGTAAAATATTTCAACATTTAATTAAACATCAACCACATTTCCTCCATCTCTTGAGACATCAGTAAATGCCTCATTTATCCAGAATGTTAAATCTTTATAGAAATCCTCTTACTGCTCTGCAGACAGTCAGCCAGCTCCTTCTGCTTCATTCTCCTCAGGAAGTGCAGTGTGATCTTCAGAAATGCCTCTCTGGTGCTCCTCCTCTGCTCTTCCTCCTCACCATCCAACACCTCCTCGTCCTCTCTCTGACTCTCTAGGCATTCTGGGTAATCTGGACTCAGAACCCTCTGCATCTTCTTCAGCTCATTCTTCACCAAAGTGACGATGTTCTCCTCCAGCAGCTGGAACAGAATACTATATGAATGACACAATCAAACTAACATCGTGAACTAAACATCAGATCCATGTTGGACAGACTGACAATCCACTGGTGTACAAAGTGCAGCATGGAGATGATTGTGAACAGAACAGATGTAAAAGTAGTTGTTGTACATGTACAGACCAAAAATATGGAATCAAGGTGTGTTTGATGCTGCTGGGCAGACTGATCACTGGGAACCTCTGAGCTCTCCTGCTCCACTCTGTGGAGGAATCATGAAGAATGAGCTCACATTATGTCTGTCCACACAGAGACAATCACAAGCTAAAGGTCCATCAAGTGATATTTGGATGTGAATCAGATGACTCCCTGTAGTGGTAAAGCTTTACTAGTCCTGCTGATCTCACTGAGAATCAACAGCTCAGTCTGTTTGTAGCTTTCAGCTCATCGGTCAGTTTGGTTTAGTCCCAACAGCTCTGAACAACCCTCCATACAGCTCTCCCTCCCTCACTGTACACTGCTGAAGTGCCGTGGAGCAAGGCAGCTACAACCTCCAGCTGCTCCAGTGGAGCTGCTCAGTGTCTGCTTGTATCAGACTGGTTGAACTGGGCAGTTCCCAGTATGAAAATGACATTTGGGTTTGTGTACGTGAGAAAGTAGGCAGGTGTCATGTCTGAGGTTTTTGAACATCTTGTGTTTGAGCAGGTTGAGGAGTATTTAGTCAGATACAATATGTTGTATGTGCTTCAGTCTGGCTTTACAGCAGCAGACTCTACTGACACCTGTCTTATTCATTTGTTTGATTTTATTAGTCAAAACCTTGATGGAAGTAATTATGCTGACTTGCAGAAAGCTTTTGACACAGTGAAACATTCTGTACTGTTGTCAAAGTTACAGTGCATGGTGTTTGGACATACTGCTGTAAAATGGTTTATTTCTTACATTACAGGAAGAACTCAAGTCTGTGATGTTGAAGTGGATCTATCAGAACCTCAGGATATTACATGTGTGGTGCTGCACGGTTCTATTTTAGCCTCTTTTATTTCTTATGTATATAAATGATACAACAGCTGCTGTGACATGCAAGCTGCTGCTGTATGCTGATGATTCTGCATTACTGCTATCTGGGAATGATGTCAGTGAAATTCACAACTCTTAGTAATGAATCAGAAAGTGTGAGAGAGTGGCTCATAGATAACAAGCTTTCAATACATTTGGGTAAAACCCAGTCAATCCTGTTTGGAACAAAGACGTCAAGAACAAATACACTGAAAATCTTTTGTAAAGGAATTGAAATTTTATTATATTTTGTATCATACTTAGGAATAATATTGGACCAGTCACTGTCCTGTGACTCTGTTGTTGATAAAATATTATTGAAGAGTGGTAGCAAACTTCAGTTCCTGTTTCACAGACTAAGGCTCTTTTTAACTTTTCTGTTGAGAAACTTCTCATGTCCTCATTGGTACAGCGTCAGTTTGATTCTGCCTGCTCTGATTGGTTCAGTGGTTTGACATTTAAATTTAGGAACAAATTGCAGGTGATGCAAAATAATATTATTCAGTATTTATTAAATGTATCCTCTTTAACTCATGTTGGTGATGAATTCATAAGTGTAGGACTGCTGCCAGTACAGCTCAGAGTAGAACAACAGAAGCTGCATCATATGTTCAACATCATCAATGGGTTTGCTCCTCAATACTTCACAGATAACAATGGAACATACTCAGCATGGCTATAACACCAGGGCCAGTGTGTGTTCATATAAAGTCCCTCCAGTGAATAATGTAGCCAGAAGTTCCTTTTTTTAAGCTGCTGCCGTGTTGTGGAACAGCCTCCTGTTACACATCCAGCTGTTAAAAATGAGACGAGCTTATAGAAGTCAGGTCAGGACTTATTTATGGAACATGGTCACAGGTTTATAATGAAATCTGCAATTCCATTTTTACTTCAGCCATCAAATTGTCTTTGTTGTACTTTGTGTTTTGATGTGAGAGTTTATTGTTTTATTTAATTTGTGGTGATTTAGTTTTATGTTGTTCGTCTTTTGTTTTGTCTTTTAACATTTTGGGAGCATGTTGGAAATAAATGTTTTCACTTTAACATGTGTTGCAAGCCAAGTCTGCCTCTTTAAGGATGTGGCTTTGTGGGTAATGTGTGTGTTTAGCTGCAGCCACAGTATACGCTGATAGAGGGAAATAGTGAGGCAAGAGTCAAATGCATCACAGAGAAGCTATGTATTAAGTCTGCTGCAACGCTGGCATTAAGTGCCCCATTCTCCACCGCAGAGTTGGTCCGGACTCTTTGTAAAGCTTGTTACCAGCTATGAGCCAGACTAAGCTAAGTGAGCTAGCGTCATATCAGTGGGCGCGCAACTACGGTTCGGGGCCGTGAGACTGGAGAGGTAACATATGTTTTTTACATCTGTAATGTATAAATAAATCATATCATGTGACTTTTCATATGAACAACCGAGTGCAACACCATGAATGTCTTCCAGGAGAGACTGTCTGAACATGTGATCTGTTATCTCCATATTTAAATGAGTGTCACGTCTCCTCCCTCTCTATGACGGCCGGTTTTTCACTGACGTGGTCGGACAACACGTCGTACAAACCAGTTCTTTTCCAGCATAACCTGACGATTACTGTCAGTTACAGCTTACATCTGATCAGCAGATGGACGTCCTCCTTTAAAATGAATCAAATGTCCCTTCGACCAGTCGCTCTTAAAGGACAGACAGCTGGGTTCAGGTCCAGGAGAGTCTGGTCTCTGCTGCTGGATCCTGAAACAACAACAGCTCTGATAAATGTGCATGTTGGATAGAAATGAAAAGTCTGTTCAGTCTGTGCAGATTTACATTCGTACCTTCCATCAGCAGGTTGTCCAGATTTAAAATTAAAAGGTTCAATCATGGACCAGTCACTCTTCATGGACACACAGCCGGGTCCAGGTCCAGGTCCAGGTCCAGGTCCAGGTCCAGGTCCAGGTCCAGGTCCAGGTCCAGGTCCAGGTCCAGGTCCAGGTACAGGTTCAGGTTCAGGTCCAGGTCCAGGTCCAGGTCCAGCAGAGTCTGGTCTGTGCTTCTTCTTTGTTCTTCAACACAACACACACAGAGCTTTGAGTGTGAATAATGATGGTGGAGTGATGTGAGTGGAGAACAGTGATGGACAGTTAGAGATCCTCATCTCACCTCTGAGCTTTGGTCTGGCTGTCATGTTCCCCACACAGAGAGCTTTTAGAGGGAGGGACTCCCTCCTCTCTGTCATCACTCTGATCCATAGCAGAGAAACACCTTCACACAAACACAACAACACATTATTTCTCATCATTCCTCTCAGTCACATGACAAACACACAGAGCTCTGATTGGAGGAAAGCAGCTCATCCACTTCAATACTAAATACACTCATCTGACAGTTTCTATGTTGTTGGCACTTTGAGCTGCAGTGTCATATCTAACAAATCACTTTCACAATGCTCACAATGGGCCTCATGCAAGAAGCACTCCAAACAACAGATTTCTTCTTAAGTGACACGTACGAGTGATTTAAGAGAATTTGTGGCTTCACCAATTGTCTGAGACTTCTCTCTGAGGTACGAATGAAATTGACAAGTTCAGAGCTGTCGTACGAGTCCGAAACAGACGGTCTGACTTTCTTCACAGTTTAAATATGATACAGAAACCAAGTGGAAATAAAATATAAAGGTTTATATATTACAGAAGTTTAGGAGAAGAGAATGAAAATGTTTTTGCAGGAAGCTTTTGGATAGTTTGAAGACTAGAGGGAAACACTTCATGTTGCTGTTTCTTTGGCTTTCTTTGGGGATCAGATCACTTTTCACTTCTATTTGACAGACTTTGAAAAGCTCTTCAACATTTGAAATGTTCCTCTTTTTCCAAGTCTACTATATCCAGTCAGAGCATGCAGCGGCAGCTCGTCCAATAATCCAAAATCAATCATGTTACCTGGACAGATGCTGCTGAATTCACATCCACATTAGCTCACAGAGACTTTCTACCTTCATCTGTAGAGGAAACACAGAGAGAACAGCTGAAAGCATCAGTCCAATCATTGATCAGAAGCTGAACATTGATCATCACTCATTCATCCTTTACATCATTTCAATTAATCAATCAATCAATCAATTTTTATTTATATAGCGCCATATTTCTGCTGGAAACATCCTAAATATCAGCTGCTTCTCCTCTGATTGGCTGCGTCTCTCTGGTTCATATCAGCTGAATCTCTTTGGGTTTTTGACTGTTGCTGTGACTTAACAAGCAGGTAGAAAACATGACTGTGAACTCTGGGAACTACTGATGGGCTTCACACTTCAAACTAATCAATACATGGATCAATAGTGGTTTGTTACTGGACAGAGAAGATGCTTCTTGTTGTCATTGGTCAGTCAACAGGAAGAATCAGAAGGCTGCAGCCAGTAAGGCGGCAGATCAATCCCCAAACTATCAATACTACTGATACTTGTTCTGAGTATTGATACCAGTGTCAATAGGATCAATATCTGATCAATTTATCAGTCTTCTTAGTGCTGCTGCTGTTTGCAGCCATCACCTCCTTAGTTCACAGAATTCACTCTAAAGCTGCAACTAACCATTATTCCCATTATTGATTAATCTGTTGATCATTTTCTGGATGAATCGTTTGATCAATAAATCATCAGAAAACAAAAGTCCGTCACAGTATCCTCGGACACAAGCTGACGTCATTAAATGTCTCGTATTAAAACCCAAAATATTCAGTTTACTATCATATAAGATCAAGAAAAGCAGCAAATTCTCACATTTGAGAAGCTGGAAACATCAAATATTTGTATAAGAAGCTTAAATATTTGACAGTGTGATGTGGAGCTCTGTCTGTGATGATAGCGCTGCTGAATGTGCACAACTGAACCAATGACCCAAACACCTGCCTTTCATTTTAAATGTCAGAAGGATAAAGATTTATACAATCATTTACAGTAACATCAGACTATGACTGATCATTTAATATTATGAAGATCAGTTTGTACAGATGGGCACACAGGCTGCCATGATGGACAACAAACATTATCAAACTAAATCCAAAGTCCTGAAAGGCAAATGGTAACCAGAGCGCACACACAGACACACCGAGCTCTATTCAACTCAACTAACAAGGTTCAACTTCAGTTTGAATAGTTAGATTGGCTCTGAGGATGACAGGAAGGGCAGCGTCCTGGCTTTAACCATTACGCATGGGTGACAGGTATGTTACAGTCATTTTAAACCTCTTTCTTTCTGTGTGAGTGGTTTTGCACCAGCAGCAGTCCAGATGGAGGAGCTGCTAACCGACCTGAGGAAACTACAACTGTGGGTCCTTGTAACGCTTATCACTTTCATTTTTCATATAAAAAATGAAGTTCAAGCGACCATCTCGCCTTCTCGCACAGGCGTAACCATAGAAACGTTTATGATGAAGGTCACATCGTTTTCTCCTCCAGCACACCAACAGGCGGGCACTGTGCCATGCAGCTACTATAATACTGAATGCAGTGACTATAGTAAAAATCACGGGTGCTGGTGTATAAATGAACTGTCATTTTATTCCAAAAGTCATAAAGAAAGCGAGGGAAGAACATTTAATAAAGCCCTGGAGGATGGAGTGGATGAACACGATTAAAGAGTACTCGCCCGTACGGGACACTCTAAGAAGTAAAGCGAAGAAGCTCGCAAGGAGGCAGGGATCATTTCATTGGTCAACACTAAACCTGGCCTTCTATTGGTTGGGGGATTTTGACAGCGTTGTTGCACAAAAAATCCCAGAGCAGAGGACACATCTGAGAGCAGAAGCAGCCTGAGTGCGAGAAGAAGAGCTGAAGCTGGAGCAGCAAATCTGTGCAAACAACATTATATTAGAGTGCAAGCACACAGTTTGAGCAGAAACACAGCAAATATAAGCACAAGCAGAGGCTATTTGAGTGCGAGGGCAGGGTTTTGAGGGACAAATTACAAAATTTGAACGTGAAATCAATAAATTATGCTCTCAAATCGATATTCCACGCTCTTGAATAAAGATAGGGAAGAAGCTCCATATGTCTCCCAGTCTGGAGACACAGGTATGGATGCTGCTGCTGTGTGACAGCCACAGCTGTTCATTAAAGTCAGAGGAAAGGAGCTACATTACACATCTATCAGCGTCACACAGAGTCTGAAAGCTCCGGACAGATTTAACCCCTTCCTCCACCACTGCCACACACACTCTGTATGTTGTAGATTACGATATTTTTACCTGTTTTTACTTCTATATTTGAACTTTTTATGGACTGTAACTCTATTTTTACTCAGCATGTGACCCACATGTGTTCTCTGTGTTTCCTCTTCTTGTAAACAACAAATAAAGTTATTTGAACTTGAAGCTGTCACTAATACAGACAGAGCAGGTTGTTGTTTTTCTCCACAAAGAAGACAAATGTTGGAAGTTATTGATCTGTGAACACTGACTCAGTACTGTCAGCTGTTATTGGACACTTTGAACAGTGACACTAAAATGGAGGAAAACTTCCACCGTGTTGATTTGTGTTGACTGTTAGTAGAGTTCTGAACTACAGATTTCTGCTGTTTTTACTGGAACTAAACTAACAAGATGAACAAAGAGTCATTCAAGAGTCAAACAGTGAAAACTGTCACAATACAAACACAATAAAGTTACAATAAATACCTTTAGACGGAGAAAAGAAGCTGCGACACGACGAGAACATAAAGAGGGAGTAAACTCCCAAAGGAAATATCAGAGAGAGAGGATGAGGTGTGTCTGGTGATAAAAAACTGGAAGGAAACAAAAGGAAACGCCCACTTTAGTCCATTGAAAATTTATCTAATCTGAACCTGATAAACTGAGTGTGAAATGTCCTAAACAGCCACCGTACAATCAGATTAATGATAAGCGTAGAAAGAATTAATAAAATAACTTCAATATAAAAATGTAAACATGTCGTCTTGTTATAATTATGTATATATATATGTATGTGTATATATATATATATATATATATATACACATATATTTGCTGTCATTGTCTGACGGTTTCACATATAATTTAAATTAATTTAACTGCTATAAAACCTCCAACACTCTCACCTGTATATACAAACATTTACTGAAACAAAGTTATTTATCTGATCTGATTTATTTATTTATGAAATGCAGAAATCTAACGGATAACATCTTGAAGTGAAAACACGTATTTCCAACATAATCTCAAGATGTTAATTTTAAGAAATGCAAAATGATAACAGTTAATAATAGTTCACTCTTTTATTCTTTTTAGTAGTAGTGGTTCTTCTTTTAGGAAACAGTTTCCCTCTGGCGCCACCTGCAGGAAAAACTGTGTACTGGTTTGTTTAGCTTTCTGGTGTTTGATGAAGATTACAGCCTCAAGGAGGCGCTGCAGTGGTTGTAGAGTCACACTGTAGCCTGTATAGTTGTTTCTGATCGGTTCCCTGCAGGGATCAATACTGAGTCCACATGTTCAAACTCTTCAACAGCAACAATTCAGGATCAAACTGTGACACATTTGCATAGTTTTCACACAGAAAGCATTCAGTGACTACAGCCTTCAAATGTCCTCAATACTTTTCTCACTCAAACACAAACAAGCAACAAAACATTTGACATGTTTACATCCTCACTTCCAAACTCTTCAGTTTCTGTTCAAACACTAACATGTATTCATACTGAAATACATCTATATTCAACCAAAAAACAAGACCAAAGCTTCCTGCTGCATTTCTATGACTCGTTCCTGTAGATACACTGTAGTACGTTCTATAGAGAGCTACACATCTGACTGTATTTACACTATATACACATTTATACACTATCAACCATTAAACTACATAAACACAATATACACATTTATACACTATCAACCATTAAACTACATAAACACAATATACACATTTATACACTATCAACCATTAAACTACATAAACACAATATACACATTTATACACTATCAACCATTAAACTACATATAAACACAATATACACATTTATACACTATCAACCATTAAACTACATAAACACAATATACACATTTATACACTATCAACCATTAAACTACATAAACACAATATACACATTTATACACTATCAACCATTAAACTACATAAACACAATATACACATTTATACACTATCAACCATTAAACTACATATAAACACAATATACACATTTATACACTATCAACCATTAAACTACATAAACACAATACAACAGTGATGTAATAAAGATCCTCATGTGCTGCCTGTTGTTGTGTTTTTATCTCAGTGTGTCTGATTGACACATGAGTTGTTGTGTTTGTGTGTAAAATGTGTGTTGGTAAAGTTCATCATGTGACTCAGTGTTGAACCAATCAGAAACAACCTGTAATGAAAAATTAACGACGTCACTTTGTTACAAACTTGAACTTTAATTGTTTCTTGTTTCGTTCTTCAATGTTTGCTGGAAACTTGTTTTAATTCAGACTCAAAACTCAACAGACTGAACTTAATATTTATGTACTTTTACTGTAATACTGAGAGAATCATGAAATAAAATGAAATGTTTAATATTATAATTATGATCCTGCAGCTCTTTAATATTCAAACACAGAAGACAGTTGATGGTCCACATGTATCACATTTATTATAATATAATTATTCATTATTTTGTTACATGCAGCAGAAATAAACCAGTTTCAGCTTTAAAGGAACATTTCGTCTCTTCGGTGTAAACAAACAGAATCTGCAGACATTAAAACAAAACAACTCATCTGATTTATTGATGATTTTATGATGTTAAAGGTTCATTTACATCAGTAAAGTTTATAAAACTGAACGATCCTCGACGTGTTGTGTTAATGCTCGTACGGAAGCCCGCAGAGGACAAACCGAGGATGAGTTTTACATGTTAAAGGCTCGTGTTTCTCTGTTGCCATGGAGACGACACAGGGCAGGAAGTTACTTCAGCGGCGAGAAGGAGCACGGAAACATGAGTTTATTCTCCTGAGAGTCCAGATGGACGACGCTGTTTCTGACTGAGAGACACAGAGAAACATCTGTCAATAACATTGATTATTAGCTGGATTCACGACTCTGATTGGTCCGAAGCACCGGAGACACAAACACAAAACCTGAAGCTTGACAAGATGGATTCTGGAGTGATGTTGTGATGTCATTAATCCAGCGAGACGACTCAACATCCAATCAAACAGTCACATGACGCCTGATTCTCTGTTTGCTTTACAGTGTTAATGATTCCTGGAGGCTTTATATATGATGATGTCATATATTATATATGATGATGTCATATATTATATATGATGCTGTGATGTCATATTAACCCCTAATATGAGCCTGGATCCGGTCTGAGATCCGGTCTGAGGTCTGAAACCATCTGGAATCTGTTTCCTCTTTAAATCTGGAAGTTATTGATGATTTTACCTCACGTGTTATTATTACTGTATCGATTCTACTTTTATTTCATATTTATCTGGTAAAATCTCTTTTTAAAGAACTTTCTAACTTGTTTTTGAAAAGTGCTGAATTAATAAAGTTATTATTGTTACTGTTAGTCACCTCATCCAGGAAACTGGGATTTTTCAATTACAATAATTGATGCAGTTTTACTAAATTACAGCAACTTTTCCTCATGAAATGTTCAAACCAGCAGCTGCTTGTGGTTTGGACCAATCGTGGCGTTTGGTGTGGCGGTAACTGACGACAAATCTCACCTGCCAACAAACACGATGCCATAGACGAGCAAAACTATTCCCAAACGTTCCCAAATGTTCCCAAATGTTCCCAAACGTTCCCAGATGAGGTTTGATTCAGTGAGTCAGGAGACATAATCTGCCTCAAACATAAACATCAAACTAGATTTATTTTAATAACATTATTGATGATTTTATTTGCTGCTGATGTTGAGCTGAAAGTTTATTTAATAAAGGTTATAAATGGAACTCAAGTACAGTATTTTCTGTTTATAGAATGTTGAGTCCTCATGGTTCTCATGTTCAGCTGAACTATAGTTGTTTCTGTGATCTGCAGGAAGTCGTTACGTACGACTCTTCACTGGCAGCAGTTTAAATAAATCACATTATTTTACTTTGACATCATCATTATCATCATCATTATCATCATCATCATTATTACCACTGACAGCTGTTGGTCTGTAGTTTTTTCTTTCTTTACAGTTCATCCAGTCAGATATTTGAGGTTTCTTGTGTTTCTGTCTCAGTTAAACACAACAGATCTGTGAAACATTTCAAACCTTCAGCAGAAACAGAATCTGATCCAGAACTGTGACGCCATCACAGCTAAACATTTGGACCAATCAGAGAGGAAAACAGATGTGATGAAGGTCATCTGCACGTCTTCATGTCAGCGTTCAGCTACAGGAAGTTTGTCTCTATTAAAGCTTCTCTATAAACAGAGTCTCACCTGCAGCGACCACTCTGGCATCAGTGTGAGCTTTATGTCGAACTTCAGCTCGCTGGTCGGCGCTCTCGAACCACCAGAGGGTGTGAACTAAGAGACACGATGACATCATCAACCACACACACACACACCTGTTTACATTCAGTGCAGACAGGTGAGCAACAGTCTCAGCCTGTAAAAAAGTCTAAAAACTGGACAGGATGAGTCCAGGAAACATCTGGCGCACCTCTGTTCTGCAGCCCAAACTCATTGTGGAAAGCTCCCACAAGCTTGCCGTACCCCGGTGCATCATGGGAGGTGATGGCAGCCTGGAAGGCGTCGCCCCAAACCGCTGGACCACCAGGACGCATCAGGAAGGACATCAGCTCGTACGCACCTGAAACACACGGCAGCTGTCACACCTGTGATTGGCTGCAGTTTTTACAGTGTCTGAGTGGGCGGGGCTTACCGCCCTCCTGTGGCGGCCTCTGCAGGCGGCTCCAGGGAACCAGGTACGTGACCTCGTTGTGCTGACTCGTCAGCATCGGCATCGCCTTGGAGATGTAGTCTGAGATCCAGGAGGGGTCCTGGGCCAGAGCTGCCCGGACCGCTGCCCGCTGGGAGTAACTGTCTGAGGAGCAGAAGACCAGCTCAGCTACACTTTACACCACAGAAGAAGAAGAAGAAGAAGAAGAAGAAGAAGAAGAAGAATCTCCTCACCATACTTCCATATATGGAACACCTGGTTCAGGCCGCCGTACTCCACGCTCCAGTAGCCAATCAGCTCGGAGTGGGCGGTGCGCAGGTGGATCTTCTCATTGGTCAGTTTGAGGAAGGCGGTGTTCTGGTCCGGACGGATGCAGTAGGTGCGGAACTCGTAGAAGGTTCTGTGTTTCTGCTGGGGGCTCGTAGAGAGACGCACACGAGGCTGCAGAGAGGAGGGAAGAGAGCAGAGGTCTCACTCTGACTGTCAACAGAGGAACCGACAGCTGCTTCACTCTTACACAGTTTTAACTTTTTATTCACACAAATAACTTTAATCTAAACTGTCTTGTGGTGTCGTTACATATGATTTTACATGTTTTATATGTATATTATTCATATGTTTTATTTTACTGTGTATGTTGAGCATCTTTAGGGTCAATAACTCTTCTCTTGTCTTCATATTTGTTATTTCCTTTAAAAATAAACTTCACTGAACAGTTTTACAAAGTTCATTCATTGGTTTCATGTTTTGGACGTTATTATATAACAAAAAACAAAAGAAAACATTAATAACAGTCCACTAACTAGATTTGTTGCTATGGCTGAAAGTCCAGAATGAGCCTTTAAACTCAACAGTTTATTCAGTTTCTGCTCATTGACACGTTTCAAACTGTATTTGAAATGTGGAGCTGAACATTCAACTGCTTTAATGACTAATGAGAATAATAAATAATAAGAAAAGGAAAGAAGAATATTGATTTAAGGGACAGATGCAGAGAATTCAGGTTCCTGCTGCCACCTGCTGGACAAAATCAATCAGTGCAGGTGATCAATACGTGACTGTGGACCATGAACCAAGTCTGCAGAGTGAGTGTGTGTTAATGCAGAAAGTAAACAGTTATTATCTGCTGACAGTAGATAAAAACCGACTGCTGTCAGTAAAAGTACATAAGTATTATGAGCTTGATGTAGTTAAAGTATTGCAGTAAAAGTACATAAGTATTATGAGCTTGATGTAGTTAAAGTATTGCAGTAAAAGTACATAAGTATTATGAGCTTGATGTAGTTAAAGTATTGCAGTAAAAGTACATAAGTATTATGAGCTTGATGTAGTTAAAGTATTGCAGTAAAAGTAGTGGTTTGGTCCCTCTGACTGATATATTATTATATATGACATCATTAGATTATTAATAGTGAAGCATCAGTGTTAGAGCAGCATGTTACTGTTGTAGCTGCTGGAGGTGGAGCTAGTTTACACTACTTTATATACAGTTAGCTAGTTTAGTCCAGTGGTTCCCAACCTAGGGGTCGGGCCCCTCCAAAGGGTCAGCAGATAAATCTGAGGGGTGGTGAGATGATTAATGGGAGAGGAAAGAAGAAAAAACAAAGTTCTGATACACAAATCTGTTTTCAGTTTTTGGACTTTTTCTCTAATCTTTGATTTTTGCTGAAATATTGGATCATTTGAACATTTATTGAAATGAAAGCATGTGAGAAGTTTAGAGGGAAAAATCACTATTTGGTGGAGCTGTTAACAACTCATAGACATGTGAAATGTGACCCCGACTACACACTGCTTTTTGTAAGACGTCAAAAGCCAAAAAGGTTGGAAACCACTGGTTTCATCTTTAACAATGTGTTGTATTTTAAAAGCTTGTTATATTATCCATTGTGTCAAATCTTCATCTGAAAAGTAACTAAAGCTGTCAAATAAATGTAGTGGAGTAGAAAGTACAATATTTCCCTCTGAAATGTAGAAAGTAGCATCACATGGAAATACTCAAGTAAAGTACAAGTACCGTAAATACTGTACGTACAGTATTACTTATTAAGTTACTTTCAATCACTGCATGTTATTGCTACAACTACAGATTACGTAACTGTTCCAGTACTTAAAGGACTATTGATGAAGACAGTTTAAACACATCTGTGTGTGTGTGTGTGTGTGTGTGTGTGTGTGTGTGAGGCGTTCAGGTGAACTGGTCTCTGCAGGTTTTTCTCTGCTGCTGGTTAATTTTAAACTTCAGGTTTTGACCTTTTCACTGAGATCAGTCCAAAGATCAACGACAGACTTGAGAAACAGATCAGAGTCGGTTTGTTTGAATGAATCTGCAGACAAACTGTGAGTTTCTGTGTCGTTCACATGTTGATGTTTCTATGAAACTAACTGAGCTGCAGTAAACTGTGATCATTAAAGCCTCTGACAGGCCTGTTGCAGTCTGAGCTGAACAACCTGCAGCAGAGTTTAGGTTTGGTTATATGAAGGTTAGTTGAGGGTTAAAGTGAAACTCACCTGAGCAGCAGCAGCAGCAGCAGGTGAGAGCAGCACAGCAGCTGATCTCAGCGAGGAGCTTCTGAACTTCAACATGTTGAAACTAAAGTGACAAAAACAGGCAAACAGAGAGGAAGTTATCTGTCAGCCAGAGATCCTCTGTAGCCGAGAGCTCTCACTCCACGCGGAGAAAGCCAACTCGAAATGTCTGTTGTGTTACCATAGCAACCGATCTGGTACAGCCATAGAAATCTGAATCAACTTTATTGGCAAAGAACATTTAAAAGAGAACTTTTATCTCACAGACGACCGGCTCGTTTTAATGTGTTGTTTTTTTTCTTCAGGTGTGTTTTTGTGTTTTTAAGGAAATAATAAAACATTGAAATATATAAACACAGATATGAGTGATTCACGTGAATATAAACACAAATGGACATAAAGTTAGATGAATACTGAATAAAAGAAAAGCACACAGAATACAGCAATATGTTCATAATAATATAATTGCAATGGTTATGATACTATATATAGACAGACAGCATTCAAACATCTTCTTCTTTTACTTTAATGTTTGTTTTCTGAGAAACATCAGAACATTGTTTCTGTTTCTGGTTCAGGAAGTTTCTACAGAGTGAGACCTCCTGTCTGTTTTGCTCCTCTCAAACTGTAGGAAGTTGTGACGTCATGATGTTTAAAAAGTCTCATTTTCATGAATGAATCACGTGTTTTTATTATTATTATTATAGCCTATTGATCCTGTAAATGTCCGCGTGCGACGTGTTTGATTTTAATGTGAAGTTTAAATTTTATTTTCTATTTTTTTAACGGAACATAAACAACTGACGCGTTTTACGTCACTTCCGCAGAGGAAGTCAGATGTTGCGGGAGTCTCGTGCGTGTTGAGCTCCAAGGTGAGGTGAACATGTGGAAGCTGCTGCAGGTGTCGCTCCGCAGCGCGGGCTGGAGGAGCGTTTGTTTCCCTGCCCGCCGGCTCCCCGCGGCGGGGTCACGCCGGGTTCCCGCCCGCCAACTCTGCAGCAGACCCGCCGGAGGAGGAGCCGCCCGGAGCTGCACGGTGGACCCGAACCTGGAGGAACAGTTCGTGTTCCTGGACTGCACAGGTGAGTCAGAGGACAGGTGGGCTGCTCACACACAGAGATTACAAAGAGCTTCATAATGACAACATGAAACACTGAATACGGTCATAAAAAAGCTTCAGACTTTCTCTCCACTAAATTCTGTGATCTCAGTTTCCACAACTTTTCCTCATGAATGTTCAAACCAGCAGCTGCTTGTGGTTTGGACCAATCGTAGCGGTTGGTGTGACGGTAACTGACGTCATTCAGGTGGAAGATGAACAAATCTCACCTGCCGACAAACACGATGCCATAGACGAGCAAAAACTATTCCCGAATGTTCCCAAATGTTCCCAAATGTTCCCAGATGTTCCCAGATGAGGTTTGATTCAGTGAGTCAGGAGACATAATCTGCCTCAAACATCAACATCAAACTAGATTTATTTTAATAACATTATTGATGATTTTATTTGCTGCTGATGTTGAGCTGAAAGTTTATTTAATAAAGGTTATAAATGGAACTCAAGAACAGTATTTTCTGTTTATAGAACCTTGAGTCCTCATGGTTCTCATGTTCAGCTGAACTATAGTTGTTTGTCTGCAGGAAGTCGTTACGTACGACTCTTCACTGGCAGCAGTTTAAATAAATCACATTATTTTACTTTGACATTTTATTGCAGAAAGAGACAAAACATCACAAACTGAGTCACAAAGCTGTCACAACACATTTACCTGTTCTCTGTTCTTCCTCTGTCTCACCTGATCCAGAAGACGATCCGCGTCAGGAGGAGAAAGACCTCGTCCTCCACCAGATCTCTGATCAGCAGCGGATCTCTGATCAGCAGCGGATCTCTGATCAGCAGCGGATCTCTGATCAGCAGCAGATCTCTGATCAGCAGCAGATCTCTCCGGTGAAGCAGCTCAGGTCTCTGGAGCGTCAGCTGCAGGTGTTGAAGGGCGTGCACCCGCAGGAGGCGGAGCCTGACTCTCTCATTCAGTTTGATGACGTGGACTTCCCGCTGGACCCGAGCATGGTGGCCTCCCAGAGGAAGAGGAAGGTGAAGACAGGTGAGCACAAGATCTTCGGGACTCCGGACGTGGACCAACCGGTGAGCGACACCTGCTGCTCGGGCTGCGGCGCCGTCCTACACTGCACCACCGCTACCGTCCCCGGATACCTGCCCAGCGAGAAGTACAAGGTGCTGCTGCAGGAGGAGCGTTTGGGCGGCGCCACCTGCCAGCGCTGCTACCTGCTGACTCACCACCACAAGGCCTTGAACCTGCAGCTGTCCAAGGACGAGTACCGGGCCGTGGTGCGGCAGATCCGGCCCCTGAAGGCTCTGGTGCTGCTCATCGTCGACCTGCTGGACGTCCCCGACTCCATCGTCCCCGACCTGCCGGAGCTGGTGGGCGCCAACAAACACGTGGTCGTCCTCGGCAACAAGATCGACCTCCTGCCCGCAGACTCGCCCAACTACCTGCAGCGGATCAAACGCCAGCTGTCTCGGTACTGCCGGGACGCCGGGTTCGGCGATCAGGTGACTGACGTGCACCTGATCAGCGCTAAGACCGGGTACGGCGTCGAGGGTCTGATCTCCAGCCTGCAGCGGTCCTGGAAGTACAAAGGTGACGTGTACCTGGTGGGAAGCGCCAACGCGGGGAAGTCGACGCTCTTCAACACGCTGCTCGAGTCCGACTACTGCAAGTCCAAAGCCTCTGATGTCATCCATAAAGCCACCATATCCCCGTGGCCTGGTGAGCGCCAAACTACACTCAGCTCTCTGTCACTTTAATGTTTGTTTGTTTACTGTCAGACAGACAGAGCAGAGCATGATGGGAAATGTCTCATGAATCTGCAGGCTCCGCCTCTGAATTCAGCTTCAACAGTGAAGTTCGTTAATCAATTAGACATTTACCTGGTTCATTTTGTTTGGGTTACATAATTACCTCAAACTGACTCTTTGTTGTGTGTTTGTTGTTTCCTGTCGTGATGCGTTCAGGGACGACTCTCAACCTGCTGAAGTTTCCGATCATCAATCCGACGCCGTACCGGATGTTCCGGCGGCAGGAGCGTCTGAACGAAGCGTCGCGACAGACTGAGAGCGAGCTGCCGCCTGAAGAGCTGAAGAGGCTGCAGCACTTCAGCCGGCAGGGATACTTAGTGGGTGAGACACGGGGAGGAGGGGGGGGAGTGGGGGGGGGGGGTCACTTCCTGTTTGATCAGGTGATCCAAACCTCACCTGTGTGTGTGTTCAGGTCGTGTGGGCAGAACCTTCCGGACTGAAGCCGGATCCAGACGGGACGAGATCGAGTTCGACGCTGACAGTTTGGCTTTTGGAGAGAACGAAGACGGAGAGATGACAGCGGCAGGTGAGAAAACTGACAGACACATCTGATTGGATGATGGGTGTGTGACATCATATCAGTCGTGATGATACAGGTGTGAATCTGTGAAGAGAAATAAAAGTCACCTGGATGTAACTCAGTTCTGTGAGTACTAGCGGAGCCCTTCGCTTCTCTATTTGTCCGCCTCCGCACCTGAGAAGGATCTTTGCACTCATCATCCAATCAGGACGTAGCAACCGCGTAGCAACCCCAGCGCTGCTTGTCTCCCATTGAAACTCAGCCACAAACAACTGGGACCAGCTGGGCTTACTGGTCAGAGGGCTCCACACGTACTCATAGAACTGGAGTTACATCCAGGTAACCGCTACTTCACCGCCTGTCTGATGCTCCTCCCGGCCATGAAGCAGTCCGCCGTAATCGTGCCTGCAGGTCCCTGACCTCGCACCAGTCTGCAAACACCCGCCAACGTGGCGTGTAGACCGTAGAGATGGAAGGGGAACGTGTGTTCTGAATAGTAGAGACCGCCGAGGTTAGAGCTCAACCACGCGTCTCCCGCGCCGGCCGGCTGAGGGTCCCGCCCCTACTGGTCAGTGTGGGGACGCGGAGCTGGCGCTGTTTGTCCCGATAATTAATCAATAGAATAATCGTTAGTTGCTCACTCTGCTGATTCTGACCTTTGTGTGACCTTTGACCTTTATGTGTCGCCAGCTCCCAGCAGGTCACCTGACGAGTTCACCTACAACGAGCTGAAAGATGCTCACTGGCTGTTCGACACGCCGGGGATCATGAAGGAGCACGATGTGAGACGCACAGTACATCACCTTCATCACCTTCACCATCATCATCACCTTCATCATCTTCATCCTCTCTCTCTGTCTCTCAGCTCCTCAGCCTGCTGAACGAACAGGAAGTGAGGTCAGTGGTTCCCTCTCAGGCCGTCGTCCCGCGAACGTTTGTGTTGAAGCCTGGAACCAGTCTGTTGGTGGGAGCTGTGGCCCGGATCGACTTCCTGCAGGTCACCCGATCAATATAATCAATATAATCAATCCAATACACCTGATCAATATATCAATATAATCAATCCAATACACCCGATCAATATAATCAATCCAATACACCCGATCAATATAATTAATCCAATACACCTGATCAATATAATCAATATAATCAATCCAATACAACAGCTGATCAATATAATCAATATAATCAATCCAATACAACAGCTGATCAATATAATCAATCCAATACAACAGCTGATCAATATAATCAATATAATCAATCCAATATACCTGATCAATATAATCAATCCAATATACCCGATCAATATAATCAATATAATCAATATAATGAATCCAATACATGTTATTGATTGGCTGTTATTTGTGATCTATTATTGATCGGCTATTACTGATCGGCTGTTATTGATTGGCAGTTATTGATAATCTGTTATTGATCATGTCTCAGGGGGAGAAGTCCTGCTGGTTCTCGGTTGTGGCCTCCGGTCGGGTTCCGGTTCACGTCACCAGTCTGGAAAAAGCCGCCGGCGTTTATGAGAAACACGCCGGACACGTCCTGCTGGGGGTGAGATGGCGCTCTGCGGTCACATGACTCCGTCAGCTGTTTGAACGTGTTGCTGACACGCTGTTACTGTCGTGGTGCGTTCAGGTGCCGCAGGGAGGGTTGGAGCGGATGAAGGAGTTTCCGGCGTTGGTTCCTCAGGAGTTCAGGCTGGAGGGTCGAGGTTACCTGGAGGCGGCGGCTGACATCAAACTGTCGTCTGCAGGTAAAAACACTTTGATATCATTTATATATAAATAAATTAATTCTGTTCACGCGTCACAAAGGTAAAACACATCTGATGACATTAATATCACATCTGTACCTGAAGACGAACAGATGTTCAGTCTGATGTTTCTACTCATGAAGGTACGACTCCAGTCCTGCTTTACTTTTACACTCAGGTAGTTATGTTGATCAATACTTTACTTCTACTGGACTATTTGTTTACTACTTGTTCACTACTTGTTCACTACTTGTTTACCACTTGTTTACCACTTGTTTACTACTTGTTCACTACTTGTTTACTACTTGTTCACTACTTGTTCACTACTTGTTTGCTACTTGTTCACTACTTGTTTACCACTTGTTCACTACTTGTTTACTACTTGTTTACCACTTGTTCACTACTTGTTTACTACTTGTTTACCACTTGTTTACTACGTGTTTACTACTTGTTTACTACTTGTTTAGTACTTGTTTAGTACTTGTTTACCACTTGTTTACCACTTGTTCACTACTTGTTTAGTACTTGTTTACCACTTGTTCACTACTTGTGTACTACTTGTTTACTACTTGTTTACCACTTGTTCACTACTTGTTTACTACTTGTTTACTACTTGTTTAGTACTTGTTTACTACTTGTTTACCACTTGTTCACTACTTGTTTAGTACTTGTTTACCACTTGTTCACTACTTGTTTAGTACTTGTTTACCACTTGTTCACTACTTGTTTAGTACTTGTTTACCACTTGTTCACTACTTGTGTACTACTTGTTTACTACTTGTTTACCACTTGTTCACTACTTGTTTACTACTTGTTTACTACTTGTTTACTACTTGTTTACTACTTGTTTACCACTTGTTCACTACTTGTTTAGTACTTGTTTACCACTTGTTCACTACTTGTTTAGTACTTGTTTACCACTTGTTCACTACTTGTTTACCACTTGTTCACTACTTGTTTAGTACTTGTTTACCACTTGTTTACTACTTGTGTACTACTTGTTTACCACTTGTTCACTACTTGTTTAGTACTTGTTCACTACTTGTTTAGTACTTGTTTACCACTTGTTCACTACTTGTTTACCACTTGTTCACTACTTGTTTACCACTTGTTCACTACTTGTTTAGTACTTGTTTACCACTTGTTCACTACTTGTTTACCACTTGTTTAGTACTTGTTTACCACTTGTTCACTACTTGTTTACCACTTGTTTAGTACTTGTTTACTACTTGTTTACCACTTGTTTAATACTTGTTTACTACTTGTTCACTACTTGTTTACCACTTCTTTAGTACTTGTTTACCACTTGTTCACTACTTGTTTACTACTTGTTTACCACTTGTTTAATACTTGTTTACTACTTGTTCACTACTTGTTTACCACTTCTTTAGTACTTGTTTATCACTTGTTCACTACTTGTTCACTACTTGTTTACCACTTGTTCACTACTTGTTTACCACTTGTTCACTACTTGTTTAGTACTTGTTTACCACTTGTTTACTACTTGTGTACTACTTGTTTACCACTTGTTCACTACTTGTTTAGTACTTGTTCACTACTTGTTTAGTACTTGTTTACCACTTGTTCACTATTTGTTTACCACTTGTTCACTACTTGTTTACCACTTGTTCACTACTTGTTTAGTACTTGTTTACCACTTGTTCACTACTTGTTTACCACTTGTTTAGTACTTGTTTACCACTTGTTCACTACTTGTTTACCACTTGTTTAGTACTTGTTTACTACTTGTTTACCACTTGTTTAATACTTGTTTACTACTTGTTCACTACTTGTTTACCACTTCTTTAGTACTTGTTTATCACTTGTTCACTACTTGTTTACTACTTGTTTACTACTTGTTTACCACTTGTTCACTACTTGTTTACTACTTGTTTACTACTTGTTTAGTACTTGTTTACCACTTGTTCACTACTTGTTTACCACTTGTTCACTACTTGTTTAGTACTTGTTTACCACTTGTTCACTACTTGTTTAGTACTTGTTTAGTACTTGTTTACCACTTGTTTACTACTTGTGTACTACTTGTTTACCACTTGTTCACTACTTGTTCACTACTTGTTTAGTACTTGTTTACCACTTGTTCACTACTTGTTTACCACTTGTTCACTACTTGTTTAGTACTTGTTTACCACTTGTTCACTACTTGTTTACCACTTGTTCACTACTTGTTTACCACTTGTTCACTACTTGTTTAGTACTTGTTTACCACTTGTTCACTACTTGTTTACCACTTGTTCACTACTTGTTTACCACTTGTTCACTACTTGTTTAGTACTTGTTTACCACTTGTTCACTACTTGTTTACCACTTGTTCACTACTTGTTTACCACTTGTTCACTACTTGTTTACTACTTGTTTACCACTTGTTTAATACTTGTTTACTACTTGTTCACTACTTGTTTACCACTTCTTTAGTACTTGTTTACCACTTGTTCAGTACTTGTTCACTACTTGTTTACCACTTCTTTAGTACTTGTTTACCACTTGTTCACTACTTGTTTACCACTTGTTTACTACTTGTTTACCACTTGTTCACTACTTGTTTACTACTTGTTTACCACTTGTTTGGTACTTGTTTGTCCTGATTGGTGGATTAAAGTCCTCGCTGGGAGGAGCTGAGAGAGGAGACGCGTCAGCCGGATGTTAATCAACACATTTAAAACTGAGACTGAATTTAATGTGAATCAGTTTAATCTGAACTGATCAAAAGTTACTGTTAATGAGTTTTAATAATGTCAGTACAGCAGACAGCTGACTGACTGTCTGACTGTCTGACTGTCTGTCTGACTGACTGTCTGTCTGTCTGACTGACTGTCTGACTGACTGACTGACTGACTAACTGTCTGACTGTCTGTCTGCAGGTTGGGTGGCTGTGACGGCGGTGGAAGGCGAGCAGCTGCTGCTGAGGGTTCACGGTCCGGCGGCGGCAGGTTTCAGTCTGAGGACGCCGCCGCTGCTTCCTCACATCGTCTCTCTGAAGGGAGAACGAGTCCGAAAATCTGCCGCCTACAAACCGGTGAAGCCGGCGGGGCTGCTGGACGGCGGACTGTCGGCCCGCGGAGCCGAGAGGCTGCAGGTGGTGAAGAAGAAGAAGAAGAAGAAGATGATGATGAAGAAGAAGATGTGAACTCAGACATCCTGCAGAGGACGCTCAGATCCTTCCCGTCTCTGAGTCGTTTATTTATTCTGAAACATTTTCTCTGCAGACAGATGTTGGTGTGTGAGTGTTTGTGAGTGTGAGTGTGTGTTTGTGTGAGTTTGAGTGTGAGCGTGTGTTTGTGTGTGAGTGTGAGTGTGTGTGAGTGGGTGTGAGTGTGTGTGAGTGTGTGTGAGTGTGAGTGAGTGTGTGTGTGAGTGGGTGTGAGTGTGTGTGAGTTTGAGTGTGAGCGTGTGTTTGTGTGTGAGTGTGAGTGGGTGTGAGTGAGTGTGAGTGTGTGTGAGTGTGTGTGAGTGTGAGTGAGTGTGTGTGTGAGTGGGTGTGAGTGGGTGTGTGAGTGTGAGTGAGTGGGTGTGTGTGTGTGTGAGTGAGTGAGTGAGTGAGTGAGTGAGTGAGTGAGTGAGTGAGTGAGTGAGTGTGAGAGTGAGTGTGTGAGTGAGTGAGTGAGTGAGTGAGTGTGTGTGAGAGTGAGTGTGTGAGTGAGTGAGTGAGTGAGTGAGAGTGGGTGTGAGTGTGAGTGAGAGTGGGTGTGAGTGTGTGTGTGAGTGAGTGAGTGAGTGAGTGAGTGAGTGTGTGAGTGAGTGTGTGAGTGTGAGTGAGAGTGAGAGTGTGTGTGTGTCCAGGTGCTCTGAGAGGTTGGCAGCAGTAATGTTGATCCTCATTGGTTGAGCAGATATGACATCACATCCCAACAAAGATAAAAAGAGATAAAACAAAATAATAAAGGATCTCACTGCTGCAGTGGAACAAAGTGATAATCAAGAACATCATCATCATCATCATCATCGTGTGTTTCCTGTCGTGGATGTGAAACAGGAAGAGACTCAGGCTGTTTGCTGTAAATATTTGATGAATGTTTATGATGCAGCTTCACTGAAACTGATTCAGTCGTTCATAATGTCTTTCTATGAGAGTTACAGTATGTATATATGATATTTAATATGTTTTCTATGTTCAGTGTTTCTTTAAAGACAAACAGAAACGAATCAGCTTGAAAATCTTTTATTTAAAAAAGTATCATACAGGTTAAATTTGCCTCCTGTAGATGGAATCACAGCTGCTGTTAGTTTATATGTCTGAACATACAGTGAACACATGACGTTTATACTCAGGAGAAATATGATAATCATTGAAATCTAATCTGATGATCAATGAAGTGAGTTACAGGAAACCTTAAAGGACAAAGATGATGTGATTTTATCTTCAGACTGTTTTATATCCTGCAGTGAAACTGATGAATTCATCACAGCTGAAGGTTCATTTTCTCTATTCGGAGGAAACAACATGAAGGATGAAAAAGTTCAGTTTAGTCATTAAACTCAGCAGCGTCACTCTGAACAACTTTATTTAAAAATGTACAAAGTTGTGCCGGATCTTTGTGGCATCTTCATCTTCATCAGATATGATTTTGTCTCTTCAGGGGAATTTTTATAGTAAATGAAAAGATCAAACACACACCAGCGTCGTCCTTTTAACGTTTACTTTGTGTTTTTAGTAGAAGCAGGTTGATCACAGTGACACCAGAACAAACAGAAGGAAACACTCGGCCGTCGTCTGTCTGGCTCTTTATTTCCTGCTGATAACTGTCCTCAGATCAGAAGTGAAGGATATTAAAGTTTCTATACAGCAAAAAGAAAAAAAACACAAACACGAGACTCTCGTTCACTTTGGCTTCTCAACTAAAAAAAAGGAATATTGCACAGAATTACTCCGAAGGAAACGAGCTGCTGATTATTCAGATTTTACAGCAAGTTTAGACTCAAACTGATGATGTTAGTTTCATTTTTTATTCATCACAGGCCACCAAAATGAGACTAATGCAGATTTATAAATGAAGAATAAACCGTCCTGAACTATGAAGATATGTTGTGACGTTTCTACATTAACCTGTAATCCTGCTCGACCAATCACAACTCAGGAAGCAGGTTTGTTACGTGTGTTATGTGACAGTTAACAGATATTCACAAGTGTACAGAAAGTAAAACGCGTCGTCTCTTTGGACTGTAGAGAAAATATCTTTCAGAGACAAACTGCAGAGTTTAACCGTCCGAAACAAAAAACATCAGAATAACTTGTTGCACGTAAAAAGAGAAACGGGACAAAAAAGAGCTAAAAAAAAAAGTATTTCTGTACACAAAATTGATTGTCAAAGGCACTGAAGTTTTTAAAAATGGCAAAACAACTTATAGAAAATAATATTTGGACAAACTCAACCGACATTTAATATCTTACAAAGTGAAATGTTGAATGAATCCCGAGTAGAAACCCGACTGTAATGTGATGATGCAGTTAAACAGACAGGAAGTCGTCACGGACGCAGCGTTTCAACCAGAATGTTCTGCTGCGGTTCCAGAAAACGTCCCTTCGGAAATGAATCTGATGTTTAACTAATGAAGCTGCAAATGATAAACATGATGCAGCTACACGTCTGCATGTTCACACATATGCAAAGCAACAGACTCACATAACGAGTCCTTTGGGAGGCGACTCGTTCCCGGCAGCAGGTTCAACCGCAGGAACTGGACCTGCAGGTGTTCTGGGAACCAAAAGGTGCTGCGACCTGAAGCCGGTTCTCAACGTCCAGCATCACACTGGTAACAAACTGATGTCTTATAGATCTCATTTAAAACTACAGCTGAAGCTTTATCACAGTTTCACCAAATCTGGTAGAACGATGTTAGATCTGGTGACACATGAACATGTTGGTGAGCTGATACCAAAACTGTCACCATGTAACGTGTGACGGACTGAATCTGTTGCAGCGCCAGCCCTGGTTGGATTAGCACCGGATTTATACGGACAGACATAACAGGTTTGGTGACGTTTTGAGAGTCTGTTGGTGAGATTAAATGTTTTTCCAACAGTAAGTGTGCAAACAAAGATCTAAATCACGCAGCTGAAAACAAAGTACAATAAAATCTGTAGCTGACTTTAAACAAATGTTTGGTCTCTCCGAGTCGACAACCAGAGGCGAGTTTGTAAGAGTGGGTTTCATATATTTCATGAAGGGGGTGTTTGGACCTCTAATGATGAGACATACAGTGAGTCGATGTAACCGTGTTCAGAAGATACAGAATCAAACTTTTATACTGAAGAACCGACGTTCAGACAGCTGATCATTCTCTGGTTTTCTTCCCGACGTCTCGGCTTGTTTTCAGCGCCGAGAGCCTGAATTTAAAGTTTCTGCTTCAAGGGGGAAAAAAGCTTCAAACAAGAAGTTCATACGGAGTGCGTTGCCATGGATACGGATCCTCATTTCTGTCCCTTAGCGGTGTTGTCCATGTAGTAGACGTTGACGAGGTGGCGGTTCAGGTGGCGGCGGTACTCCACCTCCAAAGGGAACGTGCGGTCGCAGAAGATGCACATGTGACTCTTGAGCTCAGTCGGTGTTGGAATTTCGTCCGTGGGCGTTTCGGGGTCGTTCGCCATCTTCCCCGACCCGACGCCGCCGTTACCGTTGAGGCCGGAGTCGTCGCTGCCCTCAGAGGCACTGTCACTGATGTCGCTTCCTCCTTCGTGGCTGCTGTGGATGCCCTCGTCGTCCTCTGGGTCGGCGGGTTTGCTGCGTTGGCTCGGAAGCAGCAGAGAGGGCGGTGATGTGGGTTTAGCGAAGGTGGGGGCGGGGCGGCCCTCAGCGGGAGCAGGCGTGTCCTCGACTGAGCTGCCGGCGGGAGAAACTTCCATCTTCTCTGAGGGTTTGTCCAGAGTCTTCTCCGGCACCGATGGAGGCGTTTCTTCCATGGGAGCGGCGTCCTGCGGGGGGTCGGGCGTCGGGTCGTGCAGCTGAGCGGATGTTTGAATGTTAACGGGGGACGTCTTGTCTTTAGCCGTTTGTTGGAGTCCTGTGGCTTTCTGGTTGGAGTTCCTGGTCTTCTTCTGCTTTGTGGTGGTGGACTTGTGTTGTGTCGGAGTGGCATCATTTGTCTTGTTAACGTCCTCTGACACAGATTTCGACTGCAGCTTCTCGGCAGTTGTGGCTTTCAGCCGCCTGGTCTTGGTGGGCGTCTCAGACGAGGACTTTTTGGAAAGATCTAAAGCCTCCACAGCTTTCCTCTTTGCTGCCTTTTCTTTGACCGACTTTTCCTTTTTCTCAGGACTGTCTGGTTTCTGCGGAGCTGCTTCGGCACTTTCTGCACTTTTCTCTGACTTCTTTGATCCAGACTTCCTCGGCTTGTTGAGGCTTTTGTTGTCCTTTCCGCTGCTCTCAGTCTTCAGCTGTTCTTTCTCCTTCTCAGGCCTCTTTTCTTCCTCTTTCTCCACTTTGTGCCTCACGGCTCTTTCTTCCACAGCTCTCTGTTGGTCAGACTTCTCCGTCTCCTTCTGGTCTTTTTCAGGTTCAGTTACTTCTGCCTGGTCTTGGACAGCAGTTTTCTCCACCGGCGGCTTCTTGACTCGTCTCTTCACCTTGCTGTCAGCGTTCGCAGCAGCCGGTACGGCCTCCGTCTGAGTTCCTGTGCTCTCTACAGGATTCTCGTTGATCTTCTCCATCTTCTTTTGCCTCGTTGAGACCTTTTTCTCCGGCTCCATCTTGTCCTTGGTCTTTGGTAGTTTGTCTTTCTCAGAGCTAGCTTTCTCGTTAGCTTTCTTCTGAACCTTGTCAGGTGTTTCGCTCTGCACCGGTTGGGCGACGCTGGGCTTGCTGCTCTTCTTGATCGACAGATTGATGGGACTCGATTGTTTATCGATGGGATCCAGTTCCTCGTCTTCGTCAACGTCGAAGTCCTCCTCGACGCTGGATGAATTTTCAAACTTGCTGGCTCTGGAGGTGTCATCGGCGCCGGGTTTCTTGACGCGCAGTTTGACCTTGGAGACGTCCACGGGGACCTTGCAGCCGGAGTGCCTGGACTTGATGTGGTACTGCAGGTTGCATTTCTTGGAGGCGGCGTACTTGCAGAGCGGGCAGAGGAACTGGCGAGGGTTCAGGTGCAGCTCGACGTGCTTCTTGAAGTTGCTGCGGTCGGCGGTCTTGTACTCGCAGTACGGGCAGGCCAGAGGTTTGGGCCCGTTGTGCACCTGCCGGGCGTGGCGGGTCACCTCATGCTGATTGGCTGCCAGGTAGTTACAGCTCTCACACTTGAAGGGTCGCTCACCTGCACACAGAAAGGTAAAGAGGTCACGCTGCTGCAGTGGAGGTGCGGCAGTGAGCAGGTAGGACAGCAGGAGTTCATGCAGCAGGTGAGTCTGACTGAGTCATGTGATACAGACTCACCACATGTGATCAGCATGTTAATAACAACAATCATAATTACAGGCTGTTTATGTATGTTTGACTTAAAGTTGGGCGATACAACAATATGCACCATGAGATGATATGAATATGACATTAATATGAATTTAGATTGCAACACCTGCCTCTCGATATTCACTTTATTAATTAGAGCTGCAGTTAATTAATCAATTAGTGAATCAACAGAACAACAATTTATTATTATTATGATAATCAAATAATCATTTTAGTCATCAAATAATTTTTAAGATTGATCAGGAAAATAACAGGCAGACTAATTACAAATGAAAATAATAATCGTTAGCAGCAGCCCTGGTATCAGATCAATCAGTGTGATTAATGGTAATATTAGACATTAAATGGATATTTTAGGTTTATTTTCATTCTGATGAACTATATTGATTTGTCAGGTGTCCAACATGACTTTCCATGAAATGATCATATATAGAGCTGCAATGATTAGTCGATACATTGATTAGTTAAGTAATTAATCAGCTATTAACTATTTTGATTATCGATTGATGGTTTTGTGTCATTTTTTAAGAAGAAAATAATTTCAGCTTTTGAAATGTGAATATTTTCTGGTGTCTATGACAGTAAACTGAATATCTTTGAGACGTTTGATGACGTCATCTTGTCATTTTTAACCATTTTCAGACATTTTATGGATCAAACAACTAATCGATTAATTGGGAAAATATTCAACAGATTAATCAATAATGAAAATAATAATTATAATAATAATTTAATCACATACATATATACATATATATCAAAATATTAACTGCTGAGATACAAATGTTATCCCTGATGACCCTGCTGCTCTTAATTAACATGTATTCAGTTTGTTTATAATTATAATTTAATTATTCTATTAATCTTTACATTATTTACAACATTTGAGTCGGAAGAGTTTTTATGTTGATGTAACAACTTTGTAGCAAAGACATGAGAGTGTTCTGGTAGAACGTGTGTAAAGCGTGTTCTCGTTTAGTTTACATACATGTAGAGTCAGAACATACATCAGCCCTGAAACACCTGAACCAGGACATCATGCAGGTAGATTCAGGTAGTGTCCACACGGAGCAGAGGAGTCTGAACTCACACTGTCTGATGGTTTAATCCAGATGTGCAGGTGTGTTTCAGACTGATGGGTTTAATCCAGATGTGCAGGTGTGTTTCAGACTGATGGGTTTAATCCAGATGTGCAGGTGTGTTTCAGACTGATGGGTTTAATCTAGATGTGCAGGTGTGATTTTGGTCTGATGGGTTTAATCCAGATGTGCAGGTGTGTTTTCAGACTGATGGGTTTAATCCAGATGTGCAGGTGTGTTTTTGGTCTGATGGGTTTAATCTAGATGTGCAGGTGTGATTTTGGTCTGATGGGTTTAATCCAGATGTGCAGGTGTGTTTTCAGTCTGATGGGTTTAATCCAGATGTGCAGGTGTGTTTTTGGTCTGATGGGTTTAATCTAGATGTGCAGGTGTGTTTTCAGACTGATGGGTTTAATCCAGATGTGCAGGTGTGTTTTCAGACTGATGGGTTTAATCTAGATGTGCAGGTGTGATTTTGGTCTGATGGGTTTAATCCAGATGTGCAGGTGTGTTTTCAGACTGATGGGTTTAATCTAGATGTGCAGGTGTGTTTTCAGACTGATGGGTTTAATCTAGATGTGCAGGTGTGTTTTCAGACTGATGGGTTTAATCTAGATGTGCAGGTGTGTTTTCAGACTGATGGGTTTAATCCAGATGTGCAGGTGTGTTTTCAGACTGATGGGTTTAATCTAGATGTGCAGGTGTGTTTTCAGACTGATGGGTTTAATCTAGATGTGCAGGTGTGTTTTCAGACTGATGGGTTTAATCTAGATGTGCAGGTGTGTTTTCAGACTGATGGGTTTAATCTAGATGTGCAGGTGTGTTTTCAGACTGATGGGTTTAATCCAGATGTGCAGGTGTGTTTTCAGACTGATGGGTTTAATCTAGATGTGCAGGTGTGTTTTCAGACTGATGGGTTTAATCTAGATGTGCAGGTGTGTTTTCAGACTGATGGGTTTAATCCAGATGTGCAGGTGTGATTTTGGTCTGATGGGTTTAATCCAGATGTGCAGGTGTGTTTTCAGACTGATGGGTTTAATCCAGATGTGCAGGTGTGTTTTCAGACTGATGGGTTTAATCTAGATGTGCAGGTGTGTTTCAGACTGATGGGTTTAATCCAGATGTGCAGGTGTGTTTTCAGACTGATGGGTTTAATCCAGATGTGCAGGTGTGTTTCAGACTGATGGGTTTAATCTAGATGTGCAGGTGTGTTTTCAGACTGATGGGTTTAATCCAGATGTGCAGGTGTGATTTTGGTCTGATGGGTTTAATCCAGATGTGCAGGTGTGTTTCAGACTCTCTGTGTCCGTGTGGACACCTGAGACAGGTACACAGCACAACACAGGAAGTCACAGCACGTAGTTCTGCAGTAAATCACTTTACCAGGTTAATCCCACACGGCTGCTTCAGTGAGAGCACAAACACAAACATGGTGACAAGAAAACACACAAGCATCAATCATCAACCACCACAGGTCTCAGGTGAGAATACTACTAGTACTACTATATTACTACTATACTACTACTATTACTAGTACTACCATACTACTACCATACTACTACTATACTACTACTATACCACTACTATACTACTACTATACTACTACCATACTACTACCATACTACTACTATACTACTACTATACCACTACCATACTACTACTATACTACTACTATACTACTACTATTACTACTAGTACTACCATACTACTACTATACTACTACTATACTACTACTATTACTAGTAGTACTACCATTTCTTCTAATATAATACTACTCCCTAGTCACAAGTCCTGAACCCAGTGTTTCCAGTACCAGACCCTTAAAGGACCAGTGTGTAGAAGTCAGTGGCGTCTAGTGGAGCAGACTTGGCAGAAATAGAAGATAATATTCATCAGAATATTTTAATTAGTGTTTAATCACCTGAAAATAAGAATCGTTACATTAGAATGAGTCTTTATATGTACAGAGGGAACAGGTCCTCCTCCACAGAGCCGCCATGATGCAAGTGTTGGTGGGGGGGGGGGGGGGGGGGGGGGGGTGACCTCACAACTTGATGCCACTAAATCCTACACACTGGTCCTTTAAACAAGTCATTGTGTGAATTCACCAATTTAAAACATCACTGGTATTAAAACTGAGGTTCTTTTATTTAGAAAGAAACCAATCACACGTTTGTGGTTTCGATCGATCGCTCATCACGTAAACAGAGACGGCGTTTCATCGAGCTCAGAGCGTCACGACCACAAACACGGTTTGGTTTGTTCCCAGTGAGGCGTCTGAAGTTCACACCTGGTGACCTGCTGTCATTACACACCAGTGAACCTACAGGAAGACGTCCTGAATGTTTCCTACTGATCACTGCGTTATATCTGCTGCTCTGTAACTCGTCCTGTGTTTAAAGCAGATGTTACAGATGTTGGAGTGTGATGGACTGACCGGAGTGAGTCCTCATGTGTCTGGTCAGGTGAGTCTTCTGGGAACTGGAGTAGTCGCAGTACGGACACTGGAACGGACGCACACCTGTACAACACACAACAGCAGTTAGTCCTACCTGTGTGTGTGTGTTAGTCCTACCTGTGTGTGTGTGTTAGTCCTACCTGTGTGTGTGTGTGTGTGTGTGTGTGTGTGTGTTAGTCCTACCTGTGTGTGTGTGTGTGTTAGTCCTACCTGTGTGTGTGTGTGTGTTAGTCCTACCTGTGTGTGTGTGTGTGTTAGTCCTACCTGTGTGTGTGTGTGTGTGTGTGTGTGTTAGTCCTACTTGTGTGTGTGTGTGTGTTAGTCCTACCTGTGTGTGTGTGTGTGTTAGTCCTACCTGTGTGTGTGTGTGTGTGTGTGTGTGTTAGTCCTACCTGTGTGTGTGTGTGTGTGTGTTAGTCCTACCTGTGTGTGTGTGTGTGTGTGTGTGTTAGTCCTACCTGTGTGTGTGTGTGTGTGTGTTAGTCCTACCTGTGTGTGTGTGTGTGTGTGTGTGTGTGTGTGTGTTAGTCCTACCTGTGTGTGTGTGTGTGTGTGTGTTAGTCCTACCTGTGTGTGTGTGTGTGTGTGTGTGTGTGTGTGTTAGTCCTACCTGTGTGTGTGCGTGTGTGTGTGTGTGTGTGTTAGTCCTACCTGTGTGTGTGTGTGTGTGTGTGTGTGTTAGTCCTACCTGTGTGTGTGTGTGTGTGTTAGTCCTACCTGTGTGTGTGTGTGTGTGTGTGTGTGTGTGTGTGTTAGTCCTACCTGTGTGTGTGTGTGTGTGTGTGTGTGTGTGTGCGTGTGTTAGTCCGACCTGTGTGTGTGTGTGTGCGTGTGTTAGTCCGACCTGTGTGTGTGTGTGTGTGTTAGTCCTACCTGTGTGTGTGTGTGTGTGTGTGTGTTAGTCCTACCTGTGTGTGTGTGTGTGTGTGTGTGTGTGTGTGTGTGTGTGTGTTAGTCCTACCTGTGTGTGTGTGTGTGTGTGTGTGTGTGTTAGTCCTACCTGTGTGTGTGTGTGTGTGTGTGTGTGTGTGTGTGTTAGTCCTACCTGTGTGTGTGTGTGTGTTAGTCCTACCTGTGTGTGTGTGTGTGTGTTAGTCCTACCTGTGTGTGTGTGTGTGTTAGTCCTACCTGTGTGTGTGTGTGTGTGTGTGTGTTAGTCCTACCTGTGTGTGTGTGTGTGTGTGTGTGTGTTTGTGTGTGTGTTAGTCCTACCTGTGTGTGTGTGTGTGTGTGTGTTAGTCCTACCTGTGTGTGTGTGTGTGTTAGTCCTACCTGTGTGTGTGTGTGTGTGTGTGTGTGTGTGTGTGTGTTAGTCCTACCTGTGTGTGTGTGTGTGTGTTAGTCCTACCTGTGTGTGTGTGTGTGTGTGTTAGTCCTACCTGTGTGTGTGTGTGTGTGTGTTAGTCCTACCTGTGTGTGTGTGTGTGTGTGTGTGTTAGTCCTACCTGTGTGTGTGTGTGTGTATGTGTGTGTGTGTGTTAGTCCTACCTGTGTGTGTGTGTGTGTGTGTGTGTTAGTCCTACCTGTGTGTGTGTGTGTGTGTGTGTGTGTGTGTGTTAGTCCTACCTGTGTGTGTGTGTGTGTGTGTGTGTTAGTCCTACCTGTGTGTGTGTGTGTGTATGTGTGTGTGTGTGTTAGTCCTACCTGTGTGTGTGTGTGTGTGTGTTAGTCCTACCTGTGTGTGTGTGTGTGTTAGTCCTACCTGTGTGTGTGTGTGTGTGTGTTAGTCCTACCTGTGTGTGTGTGTGTGTATGTGTGTGTGTGTGTTAGTCCTACCTGTGTGTGTGTGTGTGTGTGTGTTAGTCCTACCTGTGTGTGTGTGTGTGTGTGTTAGTCCTACCTGTGTGTGTGTGTGTGTATGTGTGTGTGTGTGTTAGTCCTACCTGTGTGTGTGTGTGTGTGTGTTAGTCCTACCTGTGTGTGTGTGTGTGTTAGTCCTACCTGTGTGTGTGTGTGTGTGTGTGTGTTAGTCCTACCTGTGTGTGTGTGTGTGTATGTGTGTGTGTGTGTTAGTCCTACCTGTGTGTGTGTGTGTGTGTGTGTTAGTCCTACCTGTGTGTGTGTGTGTGTGTGTGTTAGTCCTACCTGTGTGTGTGTGTGTGTGTGTGTTAGTCCTACCTGTGTGTGTGTGTGTGTGTGTTAGTCCTACCTGTGTGTGTGTGTGTGTGTGTGTTAGTCCTACCTGTGTGTGTGTGTGTGTGTGTGTGTGTGTGTGTGTTAGTCCTACCTGTGTGTGTGTGTGTGTGTTAGTCCTACCTGTGTGTGTGTGTGTGTGTGTGTTAGTCCTACCTGTGTGTGTGTGTGTGTGTGTTAGTCCTACCTGTGTGTGTGCGGATGTGTTGGATGTAGTTGCTCTTGCGGTCGGAGAAGTAGGAACACTGGCTGCAGGTGTGCAGTTTGCTGGGGAAATGGTTCCTCAGGTGTTTCCTCCAGTGATACTGGCTGACGGTGGTGTACGGACACAGAGTGCACTTGAACACCCTGAGAGACAGACAGACAGACAGGGATCAATACATGTATTGATCAGGCTGTAGAGTCACAGGTAGACAGGTGTGTCATGTGTTACCTGTGGTCCTCGCCCTCCTTGCTGTGGTGCTTCAGGTGAGCGATGTAATGGTCATAGCGGTTGGTGTTGTATCCGCACCGTTCACAGCGGATCAGCCCTTTGCTGTCGCCGCCGGCGGCTGCCGCCTCCCCGCCGCTCTCCGCCTCCCCACCCGATGGCGCCCGTGACTCCGGTGTCTCCGCCTCCTTGGCCTTGGCCTTGCTGCGTCCCTCCACCCGGTTCACCACCATCATCTTGCTAACGGCGTGGGTGCTCAGGTGCTCCACAAACTCCTGCTCGTTCTGCGCCTGGAAGTGACAGGGTTTACAGTGGAACGGCTTCTTCTTCTTCGCCCCCTCCGCCGCCGCCGTCGCCGTCGCCGTCGCCGCAGGGCCGTCTTTGCGTTTGGTGCCCGCCGGAGGCGCGCCGCCGCCGCCGGCTGAGGGGCGGGGCTGAGAGCGCCGCGACAGGTCTTCAGCTTTGTCCCCGTCGTCCTCATCCTCCTCGTCCTCCTCTGTGTCGTTTCCTACGACCACGGCGACGATGCCCGGGCCCGGAGACTCGGGGTACTCGATGATGCACACCTCTCGGTGGTTCTGGTTGTCGTAGCTGTACCTGAACGCACCGGTGAGGTGATATTAATCAGGATAAATCTGAGTCTGTGACATAAAACTAGTCCTCAAATACTTTAATTAACTCTTATTTATCTCATAGTAAGACGTAACCATGGCAACATTTACATTATAACACACTGATTCCAGACCTGATGATGCTCTCGTCCTCGCTGTCCGAGTAGTTGCATCCCACCGTCTTCAGCTCCATCATCTCCTTCTCGTCCGCCGCGCTGCCGCTGCCGTCGCCACAGCCGCCGCCGCCGCCGCCACCGCAGCCCTCCGCCGCCGCCACGTTGGCCAGCATCACCAGCTGAGGGGCGGGCAGCGTGTTCCTGGGCATGTCGCTGAGGGTCTGACCGTCCTCCATCAGGGAAACTCCCACAGGAAACATCTCCACGGGGAACACCGTCTGAGCGGCCATGTCGACGTTCAACGCTTCACCTCCGCGGGACAAAAAGCTGCAGACGGGACGACATGGCGTCGTTATAGATTATCAGCAGTCATATCAGTGGATATCTGACACATTTACAGTCTTTGTGTTTCCTGTTGAGCTGCAGGTGGAAGTTTAGTAACAAAGACTGGATTTGACTCAAGCTTCAGATTAACTTCCATCACTTCCATTGTGAGGTCGTTATGAAGGATCTTCTGATGGTCAGTATGAACATTGATTACAGCTTTAATGTTCATCTGATGACTGTTGGTTTAAGACTCACTTGATAAAATATGAACTTGTGCTTTCAGTAGTTTTAGTTTGTGCTGCATATTCTGAATGAAACCGTCCTTATTGCCACAAACTAATCTGGAGCTGCGACTAACGATCTGATGATTATTTTCTTGATTAAATCGATTAGTTGTTTGGTCTATAAAATGTCAGAGAATAAGTCAAAAATGTCCTGTTAGTCCCAAACAACCAGGAAATAATCACGTTTAACTGTCAAACCATCACACCAAACGCCACAACTCCAAATCACAGGCGTCTGTTGATTTTGGACGTTTCATGCAGAAAAGTTGCTGTAATTTAACAAATATTTCTTACAGATTTCTTGACTTTGTGTTAATTATTTGCGATGACACAAATCACAGTTTCCTGGTTTAAGAGCCTGGAAGTTTTTTTTCCTTTTAAAATAACTCAACAATGAATCGATTATCAGAATAGTTGTAGTTTATTAATCACTGCAGCTTCCACATGTTGCTGTCAGGATCCCTGCAGATGTGACTCTCTGCTGGTGAACCTGGAAACAGGCTGGAAATGTGTCTGTCGGCCATTTTGAAACAGCACCACAGTTCAGTCGACAGCGACACAGAAAAACATCCAGAAGTGCGTCTGGAAAACACCCAGATTACCACATCCCGGCGGTCTGCCCCCCCCCCCCCCAGCGCCGGAGCACTGACTCTACTGGAAAACCCGATTAAACCTTTAATACAGATAAACCTGAATATTAGTTTGGTTAACAGCGAGCTAAAAGTACTTTAAAAACGTTAAATGTTAAGTTATTTCACACTTCAGCACCGACATCGTGGTGAATATCTGTGTTATTTAGATCCAACAGTGAAGTTGGCTGATCGGCTCCGAGCTCCACATGTTGAAAACATTTTACAGTTAAACTGATTCAGAGTCTGTCGCTGAGATATTTGGTGAAAATCCTGTTAAACTACTTTTAAAAACTGAGCTTAAATCAGACGTTAAACCGGGACAACAGTCGGTGTAAAGTTGTTTTTTTCAGCAACCATTTCAGAGAAAGTTTGCGGAAGCGCACAAGTCGAATCAAACAGCGACAATCAGATTTAAATGTTTAAATAAGTGAGTTAAACGTGTTGGGGGACATTTCCCGGTGTTTTCAGCGGGAGAAGGACTCGTTAACAGCGGGTTAGATGTGAGTAAAGTGCCGGTGAGTGTGGGAGTGTTAGCCGTGGTGCTGATCAGCCCCGGACAGCGCCTTCTTCACCGACCCGCCGCCTCCATTTTCCTCCAAACTACCGACAACTTTCCACCGCTCTGCTCCGCCTAACAGCGGCCCGCAGCTGCTCTCTCACCCCGGACACCTCTCACCCAGCGGCGGGGACACTCACCGGCTCCTCCGATCCAAACTTTATCAAACTTTCCTGCTGTTTTTTTCCTCTTTCTGAGTGTTTTTTTTTGTCTTCGACGAACAGCGCAGAAAGAAAAGTGTTGGGGAAGAAGTTTCTGCACATTCCTCCACAGCGACCCAGCAGCGACGCACAGCTGCTGACGTCAGCGCGTTCTCCACAGCGAGCCAGCAGCGACGTACAGAAGCTGACGTCAGCACGTCGTGGCGGCAGCGAGCTACGAGTTGAGTCAAAGTACTTTTACTGAAGTATATTTTTTAAAGTAGGTAAGATGGAGAACATTCACTGAGAAGACACAATAAGGTGTTTTGAATGTGGTTCAGTGTTTACAGCATCACTCTGCTGTTGGTATTAAATGTATTTACCCGAAATGCATTTCCTGTGTGAATGCTGACAGCTGAAATTAACTGCAAAGCATTGCGGAAAATACTACAGACGTGTTCAACATCCCCATCTGTACAACTCTGCAGAGTTTGGTTACCATGACATACATTAAAGAGATACGGCGGTTAATAAGTAGTATGGTGGTGTTATATTAATGACCACATGGTGGCGCTATGTCAACAGAACTGCAGAAATATCATGTTATAATGTTACAGTAGCGCCCCCTGTAGACAGAACTGTATGAAATGTTACACATGTGTTAAGTGTGACTGTACGTACAACGTTCCCAAATTTAGTTGCAATCCAGTTGAGTATTGGAGAGTTATGACCTGTTAAGTGCATCAGGCCACGCCTTCGAAAGTTTGGTAACCAATTACAGACAAACGGTAAGTCACACCAAAAACAAACTTGTCAGTTTTATTCGGGTTCCTCTAAATATGGTCTGTACTAAGTTTGGTGAAGGTTAGATGAAATATTTGCCAACAGAAGCTGAAAATGTGTTTACCAAAAAATCCAAAATGGCGGAAAGATTTTAGGCAGAAATGGGCGTGGCCTATATCAGGCTAAACGGGATCATCCAAGGAACACACTGTACAAATATTGATTTGATTTGCGTCTCGGGTCATGAGTTATTAACCAAAATGTAAAACACGTAATAACTGACCACATGGTGGCGCTGTTGGTATCATGTTTTAATATGTTCAGCATTTCAACATGAGACACCTGAACATCAAGTATCAACACTGCAGCACTTTTAGTTTTTTTAGAACTTTCAAACATTCCTCCCATTGACTTTCCATTATACATTTTAATATTTTAAAACATTACACTGGAATATGCTAGAAAGAAGAAAAGTAACAGCATAAATGTGCTTAAAGAGCTGAATGTTTCAATGTTTGAATGATTTCTGTCACTGAAAGTTTGCCGAAGTAGAAAGCTTGTAAAAAAAAATATACAGAAGAATAATAAACAAAGATTTGAAGAACAAAAGTGTGAATGCTTCACTAATTATAGTAAATACAAAAAGATCAACTGAAGGAGCGTCTGACTCCCAGCAGTAATCTTGATATAATGTACTTTTAGTTTTACTGCAATACTTTAACTACATCACTCTCATGATACTTATGTACTTTTACTGTAGTAGGATTTTTCATGCAGGACTTTTACTTGTAGTGGAGTACTTTTACATATCTGTATTGGTACTTGTACTGCAGTAAAGTATCTGATTACTTCTAAACCAGGACTGGAGAGATATTTTTCCACTTCCGGTTAATGCAGCGTTAGCGAGTACAGGTTTTATTTTGAAGTTGGTCATCGGAAGTGTAACGTGTGATTTCGTACCCTTGATGTTTCGGTGTCGGCGGCGACTGTCGGAGCCGCAAAGTTTGTCGAGTTTCTCCGCGTAACGTCGCTGTTCTCAGCCGGCAGCTGTTGTTAACAGCTGTTGAAATTTACTTTTTGTCTTGTTTGAAGTAGTTTTTATAAACTACAGGAGGACCTTTCTCGCTTTTACCAGCCGCTTTTTCTAAAGGAAGCGGCTGACAGAGACCGTGACTTTAACAGACGGGAAGCTAACCGAGCTAACTGCTAATCTGCCTGTGACAGCGCCGAAACTTGTTCGCAGCACCTTTTTCTGTTATTCTGCTTCTTTTTTTGAGAGCTTTTCGTTTTTTGTTTTATCGAATCTCACTGACCGAAACTTCCAAACTTTTAATTCAGTAAACGAAAATGGAGCCCGAAAGTAGCAGCTAGCAGTCAACCGTTAAAAGTTTCCGCTTTCTAAAAAAGTTCGCCCCACGGTTTCCGCCTGAGCCAGCTCTCGTTTATCTCTCCGGGGAGTTTTATCAGTCCGCCAGGATGCCCGGAGACTCCACCGTCAACTTTAACCTCCTTCACCGGACCTGTAAGCTGGTGGTGCTGCTCTGCTTCCTCCACATCTCCGTCACCGTCGTCTTCTACGTCCGCTCTCTGGACATCCGCTTCGCTTTCGTCCAGAACCAGCAGTCGCACGAACACACGGCCACACAGTCACACCGGCCCGGAGACACCGGAGACACCGGCCTCACCGGGGAGTCCGAGCCCAAGGCGGCCGAGAGCAAGACGGAGGGAGCGGCGGAGGTCCAGCCGGAGACGAAGGCAGAGGAACCGGGGGGAAAGGCAGAGGAGCCGGGGGAGAAGGTAGAGGAACCGGAGAAGGCGGCAGAGGAACCGCAGAAGGAGGCAGAGGAACCGGAGAAGAAGCTAGAAAAATGCCCTGAAACATCACCGCTGCTGGGTAAGACTCGGTCTCTGGTTGCAGGTTGTCAGAGGGATAAAAAAGGCTTCTTTTTTAAAACTAAAACTTCAACGATTAGTCGATTAATCAATTAGTTGATAGAAAGAAAATTAATTGACAACAACGTTGATAATCGACTAAAGGGACAGTATGTACTTTCCCGCAGTAGAAGGTCTAAAACCGACCAGACCTGTTTTATATTGTGTTGTGTTAAATTCTTGAATTATCCCAAATGTTTCCACCAATGTTCAAACCCAGAACCCTGCGGTGTTAATCAGGTGACGTCATGTCAGGCGTCATGTCTCCACATGTGTCAGTGTTGATTGTCCAGCAGAAGCTGCTATAAAGTCACTTTTTATCCAGTTTTAAGCCACATTTGTACGATACACTTTTTTTTAGATCTTTGTGGTTTTTTAACTGTCTTTTAACCCGATGAAGGATTTTAGTCATCGGACGTCTGGATCTTTAGATCTGAAGGAATCCTGATCAGGAGAAGAACTCCCATGATCCTACGCTACTTCACGACCTCATCAAACTTCATCTTGTGTTGTTTTGATTGAGAGACGCCTGCGGCAGAAATGACAGGTTCATAAACGTGATCATTTGCTGCACTAGGATACTGTAGTGAACGTTTCTCACCATTTCCTGATGACTTCTGATAGATCAAACAAATAGTCGATTAATCGATAATGAAAATCATTTGTCGTAGTCCTGTTTCTAACCACCAGCACGACACTGAGTTTATATTGATCCATTTTAAAGATTTTGGGACATTAAAGTAAATATTCACAGTGGCAGAGGAGGACTGTAAATCAGCTGTGATTGAAGATGTTATCAGCTGAGGTGTTACAGTCCAGAGTCCAGAGTGTAACCGTGACAGGAGGAGGTCTGGGTGTAGTTTCAGTAGCACCTTTTGAATACCTGAGTTAAAGGAACACAAACATGGCCGATCATTTCTTTAATTCAACAAAATACAGCAACATTTCCAAACAAAATCTCATCTAAAGGCAGAAAAGTTTCAGGAAATATAACTATGGTGATAATCTAACTATCAATACTGATCAATAATCTGTGAAAATGTCTCCAAACATCAGGTGTCAGTTTCTCTAAAGTCTCAGTTTTGCATCTTTTGTCACTTTGGACCCTGAGAAACTGCATTTTTCATTTGGCAACATTTAATATACAAAACAATCGATTCATTTAAAAAAATCATCATAAAATTAAAGTGATTATGAATCATTAGTTAGTAATCATCAGTCAGCCTGGATATCAACAGCTATTTAGATAATTGCTAATATCATTTTTTAAAGCAAATTTACCAAAATGTGACTGTCTGTTTCCTCCAGATGTGAGGATTTGCTGGTTTTCATATTTTTCTGTATTTATAAACTGAATGTTTTTGGGTTTTGGGTCGTTGGACCGACAGAAAGAGACATTTAAAGTCTAAAACCGAGCGGAGGACTGGAAATCAGTATTAAGATGTTTAAGATGCTGTCAGGTGAAAACTCACTGACACTAAAGGAGTGTCAACGTAAAGAATACCTGAATACAAAACACACCTGTTCTACCTGTTTGACGAGGCTCTAGTGTTTGTTCTGTCAGTGTGTTATTTACTCTTAACCTGAAGCTGCGGTTTGGAGTTTAGTTAAAGTCCAAATTACATTAAGAAATGTTCTTTCAGCCGAAAATCAAATGAATTTAAATACATTAATTGTTATTATTACTGCATTTTGTTATTATATTTTGTTACTGTTATTAAAATTAAGAAAAGGAAATATCAGAAATACTCCTTTTTGTTTTCTGTGTTTGATTGATAGCAGATGGAGGTGCGTGTAGGTGTCTGTGTTTGATTGACAGCAGATGGAGGGGCGTGTAGGTGTCTGTGTTTGATTGACAGCAGATGGAGGGGCGTGTCGGTGTCTGTGTTTGATTGACAGCAGATGGAGGGGCGTGTCAGTGTCTGTGTTTGATTGACAGCAGATGGAGGTGCGTGTAGGTGTCTGTGTTTGATTGACAGCAGATGGAGGGGCGTGTAGGTGTCTGTGTTTGATTGACAGCAGATGGAGGGGCGTGTAGGTGTCTGTGTTTGATTGACAGCAGATGGAGGGGCGTGTCGGTGTCTGTGTTTGATTGACAGCAGATGGAGGGGCGTGTCGGTGTCTGTGTTTGATTGACAGCAGATGGAGGTGCGTGTAGGTGTCTGTGTTTGATTGACAGCAGATGGAGGGGCGTGTAGGTGTCTGTGTTTGATTGACAGCAGATGGAGGGGCGTGTCGGTGTCTGTGTTTGATTGACAGCAGATGGAGGGGCGTGTCAGTGTCTGTGTTTGATTGACAGCAGATGGAGGTGCGTGTAGGTGTCTGTGTTTGATTGACAGCAGATGGAGGTGCGTGTAGGTGTCTGTGTTTGATTGATAGCAGCTGGAGGGGCGTGTAGGTGTCTGTGTTTGACAGCAGATGGAGGGGCGTGTAGGGGTCTGTGTTTGACAGCAGATGGAGGGGCGTGTAGGTGTCTGTGTTTGATTGACAGCAGATGGAGGGGCGTGTAGGTGTCTGTTTGATTGACAGCAGATGGAGGGGCGTGTAGGTGTCTGTTTGATTGACAGCAGATGGAGGGGCGTGTAGGGGTCTGTGTTTGATTGACAGCAGATGGAGGGGCGTGTAGGTGTCTGTGTTTGATTGACAGCAGATGGAGGGGCGTGTAGGTGTCTGTGTTTGATTGACAGCAGATGGAGGGGCGTGTAGGTGTCTGTGTTTGATTGACAGCAGATGGAGGGGCGTGTAGGGGTCTGTGTTTGACAGCAGATGGAGGGGCGTGTAGGGGTCTGTTTGATTGACAGCAGATGGAGGGGCGTGTAGGTGTCTGTGTTTGATTGACAGCAGATGGAGGGGCGTGTAGGTGTCTGTGTGTGATTGACAGCAGATGGAGGGGCGTGTAGGTGTCTGTGTTTGCTTGACAGCAGATGGAGGGGCGTGTAGGTGTCTGTGTTTAACAGCAGATGGAGGGGCGTGTAGGTGTCTGTGTTTGATTGACAGCAGATGGAGGGGCGTGTAGGTGTCTGTGTTTAACAGCAGATGGAGGGGCGTGTAGGTGTCTGTGTTTGATTGACAGCAGATGGAGGGGCGTGTAGGTGTCTGTGTGTGATTGACAGCAGATGGAGGGGCGTGTAGGTGTCTGTGTTTGCTTGACAGCAGATGGAGGGGCGTGTAGGTGTCTGTGTTTAACAGCAGATGGAGGGGCGTGTAGGTGTCTGTGTGTGATTGACAGCAGATGGAGGGGCGTGTAGGTGTCTGTGTTTAACAGCAGATGGAGGGGCGTGTAGGGGTCTGTTTGATTGACAGCAGATGGAGGGGCGTGTAGGTGTCTGTGTTTGATTGACAGCAGATGGAGGGGCGTGTAGGTGTCTGTGTGTGATTGACAGCAGATGGAGGGGCGTGTAGGTGTCTGTGTTTGATTGACAGCAGATGGAGGGTCGTGTAGGTGTCTGTGTTTAATAGCAGATGTGACTATGTAGACGTGTATTCTCTGTAATTATGTAAACTCGGGGGCGCCATCATGAAACCAACAAGTATAAAATATAAATCTCTGTTTTGGTTTCTGATTTTCTTCTCAGCATTGAACACAGGAAGTGATTTACAGAGCAGATACAGCACGTTGCTCAGTGAACATGAAGGTTTCTATATGAACTTCCTGCTGACAGATGCAGCAAAGCTCTGCACTATATAAGAGGAAGAAGAAGAAGAAGAGATCACTGAACACAGATGAGACTCTGCTAATTATTGTTATAAACATAAATAAACCATTTTGCAGGGCTGTAGCTACTGATCATTGTCATTATTGATTAACCGATTAGTTGTTTGGTGTATAAAACGTCAGAAAATGGTGAAAACTGTCCATCAGTCGTCTTGTCCACAACAAAGATCTTCAGTTTACTGTCATGGAGACCAGAGAAACCAGAACATGTTCACAGTTAAGAGGCTGGAATCAGAGAATGTGGGTTTAGTTCTACGACCTCGTTTAGGATCCGTTAGATTTGTTGTTGTTTTTTTTTTAAGAATTGTGATTCAGATTCAAGCTGAGACATGTTGAACCAGTCAGTTCTCTCTGGTGGACAAACTGTTTCTAAATGACTTCAGAGCCAGTTTACTGAAGCAGTCCTATGTTTAATCAGAGTCCCTCCCAGTCTAAAACCAGTTCCTCTGTTTAACACCCGGACGTACCTGCAAGCAGGATTTATGACATCACAGCTAGCTAAGAGCCAATCATGGTCCAGCATGCGTCACAAACACTGAGGGTGAACTTCACAGTGACGGAGGAAACATCTGGAGTTTTACATGATGGTTTATAATAATTCACATCGTTGTTCAGAGTGTTTTTATGTCTCCAGAGGACCTTCACAGAGGAACTGAGAAATGGTTTAAACACTGATGGTATGAAACCTGCTGCTGGTTTCTAACTGGTCCAACTGGAAGTGAAAGAGTTACCATGCTGTCAGGCTGGTTTCTGTGGTACTGAGTGTTTCTGGGTGTTTTCCACACGTTGAATAAGTGAACCAATCAGAGCGTAGGTAGAAGCTACTCCTCCTCCTCCTCCTCCTCCTCCTGCAGCTGTGATCCACGTCCTCCTATCAGCTGCTGTGGTTCAGTGCGTGTGAGGGGGAGGGGGGGGGGGGCAATGCTGCCATCTGATTGGCTGTTTCCGTGGTATCTGTAGGAAGAAGCAGCAGCTGACGGTGTTACGAGTGTTTCGGGAGTCAGACTGTAGGAACCCAGATGTTTCTCATCTGTCCGGCTCTGCTAAGTTTATATGTAGAAACACACTTTATAAAACCAATCAATACCCAGATCAATACCCAGATCAATACCCAGATCAATACCCATCCTCCTGTAGACTGTGCACGTTGTGATACCTCAGCTTGTTTTTATTGCTGCTCTGTGAGTCATTGAGCTGCTGAATCCTCTTGTGTTATTTTTAGTCGTGTCACTATAAACACGGTAACACGGAGCGACTTCTTGTGTCTAAATGACCTAAATACATAACTGGTGAAGGAAACGGCGTGACGCAGAGAGCGACTGTTTCCTGCTCCCAGCTCTCAGCTCAGGACTTCAACACAGTGAAGTCGAACCAGCGTGTCTGCCGTCCAGCTCGCTGTTTCCTCTACGACTCCGGCGCCGCCGCACCGCCACATCTTTTCTTTAATGGCAGAAATATAAACGCCAAGTATCCGTTCATTCGGAAATCAATAATCAATAAGCGTTTGGGAACCTTTGTGTCGTTGGTGGGGAAACCCTCGTCTCTGTAGGGTAGACCGTCAGCAGCCAATCAGAGTTTAGTTTGAGTTTGATGAACAGCAGCGTATAAACACGAGTCTTACAGGTGAAACATGACATCATGGTTTTATTATAACTGCAGTAATCTGACAGCAGATACGACCTGTCAGTTAAATAAACAAATCAATATGTTTGATTACATTCCTGAAGGTGTAAAACTATTGATCAGTGTAGAGGTGAGAATCATCACATGATTCGATTGATCACTACACATGAAAACTTTCTCGTCAATGAAGACGAGCAGTCGGATAAATCTGAACTTTTTATGTATGAAATGCTTTTAAACATCAAACTACAGCAGTGATTAATATAAAAAGCTGCACATTGTGTGTGTGTGTGTGTGTGTGTGTGTGAGATCCTCTTCAGTACATGAACATGATAAACGTGTGATGGTTACTGGACCGGCCGTCACCGGACGGTTCCGGCTGGACCGGCCGGACCGGCCGTCACTGACTCGGTCACCGGAAGGTTCCGGCGGTTTGATGCTGCGGTGTGTGTGACGGTCAGCCGCTGCGTCCGGTTACTGCAGGTTCGTCTCATCGAGCTCGTTATTGAGTCGTCAGCTGTGTTTTATGTAGATGAGCTGCAGGTTAACGGCGGCGTGCAGCGGTTGGCCGTCTGGGAGCCGTGATGTCATCAACATCACGTTATTATCTAACGTTTAGGTAATCGTCCTCCTCGCCATGAATCTGAGAATCTTTCCACACATCTGGATCAGTGTGAGGTATTGATCTGATGTGAACAACACTGAGGTGGAGAATGTGACTCCTGATCCTCTGCAGAGACGACGTCTCACTCTGCTGAGGTTGTTGGAACCACAGAAACACTCAGAGTGCACAGTGGTGATACAGAGTGGAGCCTCTTCACTACAGAGGATCTCTGATTGAATACAGACACACAATGACACACTACACACACACACACACACACACACACACAATGAAGGTTAATCAATGACGGCTGATAAGAAGTCAAAGTGTTGATCAGAAGCTTCTCTGTTCCCATCAGTGACGCACACACATTACACACACTACACACACATTACACACACTACACACACTACACACACTACACACACATTACACACACTACACACATTACACACACTACACACACATTACACACACTACACACACTACACACACTACACACACATTACACACACACTACACACACATTACACACACACTACACACACTACACACACACTACACACACTACACACACACTACACACACATTACACACACTACACACTATACACACTACACACACTACACACACTACACACACTATACACACTACACACACTACACACACTACACACACACTACACACACATTACACACACACTACACACACTACACACACACTACACACACATTACACACACTACACACTATACACACACACACTACACACACTACACACACTATACACACTACACACACTACACACTATACACACTACACACACTACACACTATACACACTATACACACTACACACACTACACACTACACACTATACACTATACACACACACACACACTACACACACTACACACACTATACACACTACACACACACTACACACTATACACACACACACACACTACACACACACTACACACACTACACACACTACACACACATTACACACACACTACACACACATTACACACACACTACACACACTACACACACTACACACACATTACACACACACTACACACACTACACACACTACACACACATTACACACACACTACACACACATTACACACACACTACACACACATTACACACACACTACACACACACTACACACACATTACACACACTACACACTACACACACTACACACACTATACACACTACACACACTACACACTATACACACTACACACACTACACACTATACACACTATACACACTACACACACTACACACTATACACACACACACACACTACACACACTACACACACTATACACACTACACACACACTACACACTATACACACACACACACACTACACACACTACACACTATACACACTACACACACTATACACACTACACACACTACACACTATACACACACACACACACTACACACACTACACACTATACACACTACACACACTATACACACTACACACACTACACACTATACACACTACACACTATACACACACACTACACACACTACACACACTATACACACTACACACACTACACACTATACACACACACACACACTACACACACTACACACTATACACACACACACACTACACACACTACACACTACACACACTACACACTATACACACACACACACACTACACACACTACACACTACACACACTACACACTATACACACACACACACACTACACACACTACACACACTATACACACTACACACACTACACACTATACACACACACACACACTACACACACTACACACACACTACACACAGACACACATCTCTGGTGAACGTGTGTGTGTGTTTGTGTTAAATGTGTTTGTGAAGTTTTAGCAGCAGACGTGAAGTCGAGTCGTCTGTTTGTCTGACTTTGATCCTGCTGGATGTTTCCTCAGCTGTGACCCCCCCCCCCCCCCGGTGTCGTCTGAGTGGTGTTTAATGAACCCTGGACTATATAGTTGTCTCTTCAGCAGTGAATCTGTTCTATAACTGTGTTTGGATTCTTTTCTAAAGATAAACGTGTCTCTGTCTGCAGAGAGAAGCAGGAAGTCTGCAGAGCGCTGAGACATGAAACAAAGGTCTGCAGCAGGAAGGGTTGCAGTTTAGTGGTTTGTGTGAGGCAGCGGGCTGCCGGGGGGCTGCAGGGTTACTTCATGTGTTTGTTGCTGGAAACATGTGCTGACGAGTTTAAAAACGACTCAATTAAACATCAGTTATTACGCTCAGAACGATGAAACGGGGTCAAACCTGAACCTGAACCTGAACCTGAACCTGAACCTCCCGGCGGCGTCGTTTCCTCTGAAGTCTGCGTGTTTGTGCTGAACTGACACGTCACTGAACGGGCAGAGATCCGCCGGACTTCAGAGTCGCTGAGAGCTCCGACGGCAGTGAACGCACCACACGTGGTCGCAGACATGAATGTGAGCTGTTTCAGCAACAACTGCAGCAGATGTGTGTGTGTCGTGTGTGTTTTGTCGGGATGGAAAAGTACCAGCTTCAGTAAATGTGTGTCTGTGTGTTAACGAGCTGGTTGGACTCTTTCTGCTTCCAACATATTTGTCTGATTACACACTGACGGAGGAAAAAACTGTCTGCTGCTGGAAGAACTCACGTCTGCTGCCCTGCTGCTTGTAATTATAATCCATCATATCCCTAAATAGTCACATCCCATCCTTAATTAGACTGTGACCTGTTTTAGACGTCCAGAGAGAGAATGAAGCTGTGTTTCAGCTGATCGGCCCCGATCAATCTCATATACCAGTTACACACACAGACAGTAACGTTACACACACACACACACACACACACACACACACACACACACACAGGCGTTCTTACAACATAGAAAATCAGAATCAGTGCTTCTCTATTGATCACGGGTCACAATTGTGGGTGATGTTTGATTGTCGTGCCTCTGGTTTCAGTGGGTCCCCTGCGGGTGGAGTTTAACACTCCCGTCAGCCTGGAGCAGATTAAGAAGGACAACCCCAACCTGCAGCCGGGCGGACGCTCCAGACCGAAAGACTGCGTGGCGCTGCAGAAGGTCGCCATCATCATCCCCTTCCGCAAACGAGACGAACACCTCAAGTACTGGCTGTACTACCTGCACCCCATCCTGCAGAGGCAGCAGCTGGACTACGGAGTCTACGTCATCAACCAGGTACCGCCACACCCCGCCTCTACCTGTGTGATGTCACTGTGATGTCAGCAGGAAGCCTGAACACAAACTGACGTGATGTTAGAGATTTAATAACTAGACGTCAGACAGGAAACACAGACAAGTGTCTTTATGTCCAGATGCTGTAAATATGAATGAAAACATGTTTATTTATGTTATTTATCTCATTGATTTGCACTTGTTTAATTGCAGCTCAGTGTGAGAGTCTCTACTGGTCGGCTAGTTTCTGCTCTGCTCTGTGTGTTTGGCGGGGGGGGCGGGGCTTAGCTTCTCCTCCACACACACACACACACACACACGGAGCAGAGCAGAGACAGCTGCAGGGAAACGCTGTGCAGCTGTTTGATAACCTGGTTTTACAGAACTACAGGCTGAGCTACAACCCTCACCTGTGGTTGGCCTGGACGTGTGTCAGTCAGGAAACAGGCAGCCAATCAGAAGAGAGCATAAAACAGGCTGAGTGAGACGGAGGAGCAGCATCCTTCTCTCACACACACCTGTAACCACGAGCTGTTTCACCACAAGACACGCTCACGTTTGTAAATATTAAAGTGAGAGATTGATTGACGGACTGTTTCACACTGAGTGTGTTGTAGTGTGTGTGTAGTGTGTGTGTGTTGTGTGTGTTGTGTGTGTATTGTGTGTCGTGTGTGTGTGTTGTAGTGTGTGTATTGTGTGTGTAGTGTGTGTAGTGTGTGTGTGTGTGTGTATAGTGTGTGTGTGTAGTGTGTGTATAGTGTGTGTGTGTAGTGTGTGTAGTGTGTGTATTGTGTGTCGTGTGTGTGTGTTGTAGTGTGTGTATTGTGTGTGTAGTGTGTGTAGTGTGTGTGTGTGTGTGTATTGTGTGTAGTGTGTGTATAGTGTGTGTGTGTAGTGTGTGTGTAGTGTGTGTGTGTGTGTGTATAGTGTGTGTGTGTAGTGTGTGTGTGGTGTGTGTGTGTAGTGTGTGTATAGTGTGTGTAGTGTGTGTGTAGTGTGTGTGTGTGTGTGTATAGTGTGTGTGTGTAGTGTGTGTGTGTAGTGTGTGTGTGTGTGTGTATAGTGTGTGTGTGTAGTGTGTGTGTGTGTGTGTATAGTGTGTGTGTATAGTGTGTGTAGTGTGTGTGTAGTGTGTAGTGTGTGTGTGTAGTGTGTGTAGTGTGTGTGTGGTGTGTGTTGTTTTCTGGTCTCGTTGGTCTTCCAGACGTCTTGAAAGGTTCCAGTTTGTGTTGTTGGTTGATCTCTGGATCCTGTTGGACAGGAAGAGGTCAGAGGTCAGAGGTCAGAGGTCAGAGATCTGCTGCTGCAGGAGACGTCTGAAGTCAATCACAGCTTCATGTTGTGCTCCGTGTGCTCCACTAACATGCTCACACTGAGCAGCAGCAGCAGCAGCAGCTGAGGATCATGGGTACTGTAGTATTTAGAGCTACTGACAGGAAGTCAGCTGTCTGACCTGGAACACGGTTTCTGTCTCCTGACGGCACAGCAGCAGGCGTGAGGAGACGTCAGCGTCTTATAAAGTTCATTATCATTATTATTATTATTATTATTATTATCATTATTATTATTATTATTATGCTGGTAATTCGGCTTCTTTCTGCTGTGTTTTTCTTCTTCTTCTACTGTTTTTCTCTTTGCTACTAACAGAAAGCAGCTGCTCAGCTCAGTGTGAATGTATTTCTGGTTACGGAGGAGAATCTAAACGTGCTGCCTGAGTGAAAGCTGATATCAGCTGACTGATGATTGTTATGATCAGCTGTTCACATCTTTCACTAACACACGTCATGCTGTTTGTCGTGTGAACTCACACTTCCTGTTTTAATCTGCACGAGCTCAACCGGCGACTGAACTCTGGTCAGTTTGTCCAATAAAGTTTTATTCAAACAAGATGATGTTAATAAAAGCAGACAGATCAGATTCAACATCACTACAGGTCATATCAGCAGCCATGTTGGAAACCCAGCAGAGCATTGATCGATCAGCCGATTGATCAGCTGATTGATCAGCTGATTGATCAGATGTTGATACGTTAAACTGAGGCTGATTGTAAAGTCAAAGGAGATGAAGATGTCCAGAGTCTGTCTGGCTTTAGCAGGTTTCCCTCCCAGTTTGACCAGTAATCATTAGATATTGATTAAAAATACCAACACACAGTAGCGTTCACAGTAGCAAGAAGAGAAGTGAAACCAATATTCTCACATTAATGAAACGAGGTCGATAGTGAATCATAGACGACCAATATCAAAGAATTACAGTCACTTAGAAGTAGTTTCCCTCTGAGGATCAATAAAGTGATCAATCTCTCTGATCCCAGTAACACTGAGGCCTCTGCATCAGGACACCATGTGTTATTATTATTATTATTATTATTATTATTATTATTATTATTATTATTAGTGTCATCAGGTTTGAAATAAGAAGTTGAGCCTCAGCATGTTCAGACGTTTCATCATCGGCTCTTCTTCTTCTTCTTCTTCTTCTTCTTCTTCTTCTTCTTCTTCTTCTTCTTCTTCTTCTTCTTCTTCTTCTTCTTCTTCTTCTTCTCCAGCTGATTCTGTTTGTTTGTGACTGACATGTGTTTCTTCTCTCTCCTGTCTGTGTCCTTCCTTCCTCCTGTATTTCACCTTCCTCCTCCTCCTCCTCCTCCTCCCTCTGCATGTCAGGCATTTCTGACCAATGGCTGTGGTCGCTGGAGCCGCTGAGACACGCCTCCCTGCTTGGTCTCAGCCAATAGCTGCTTCATGTTGGCTGAGGGGGGGTCACTCTGGTAATACGGGCTTCTTTCTATCTGCTTCTACTGTTTTCTTTTTTCTCCCAGCAGAAAGCAGCACAGTGTGGATGTATGTTACACATGTTATATATGCTGATATCAGTCCGATGCTTTGTGTCAAAGTCTTTGTGCATTTTTAACACAACAAAGAAGAAAGCAGGAGTTTATTTTTCCCACGCTGAAGCTGAAGACGTCTCACCTGTTCAGGTACACGCTGTGAGTTTATTGAAGGAGAACCAGAAGAATCAGAAACATGTCGAGGCGGCAGCGCTGTCAGCCCCGCAGCTGGTAAACACAACACATCACACCTGAGAGCTCCTCACAGGTGTTGGTTGCCAAGCAACCTGTGGTCTGTTTACAGCTCCGTGCAGTGCAGCCAGCTGGCTGTCATGGAAACCTGACGAGGAGTCGTGATGCGTCACAGACCTCCGATCAGTGCACACACCTGACTGCAGCTTCACTGACAAACCACGCACACACACCTGAGCTGTGAGGCGTTCAGGGACTCTGACACGTGAAGACCAGGTCCAGTAGCATCTCACTGACTCACAGATGTGCGACAGACACACCTGCAGAGTGCAGGAGAGCAGAACTACTACTTTGTGTTAGTTTGAGTTGAACTTGCATCACTGTTCCTCTCTCTGTCTGCAGTCTTTGTTCTGCACATGCTCACATGTAACCTGCGTTCTCCAGGAGAAATTAACCAGGAAACCAGGCGTCTCTGATCCTCTGATAACACAGCAGGTTAATAAATTAGCTGACAAATAAACACTGACGGTCATTAACGTTTTCCAGAGAATATAATAAAGATAAATGTTGTAGACTTTGGTCGGAGTGAGTGTTGTCATGTCAACAGAAACAAGTTTCAGTAACTCAAACCGTACCTGCATCAGGAGAACTTCAGTACCGTCTCTGTTGGAGAGCTAGCTTAGCTCCCAGTTAGCTTGAATTAAAGGACAAGTTCACAGTGTTTCCAGTGTGTTTTAACAGTCAGGTTCCCAAATGAACTCAACAGTTAGGAGTGGCTGAGGCCTTCGCGCAAGTTGCCAAACACAGTCGTCAAAGCAACGGGCATAAATTCCTTACAGCCGCTGTTACGCAACATCTAGTTGAGCAGATGGTTCCATTCAGCGCTGCCCAGGAGGAAAACCTGCTTCTCACACTGCTGTCCTGAAAATGCACCACGCAGTAAAGGCATCGGTCAGAAGAGAGCTCCAGAATGTCGACTACTTCTCTGCCACAACATGACTCCTTTATATGAGACACAGAGGCTCTGAGGAGCACACAGTGCGCTCTCTCACAGCTGGCTGACGAGCTCCAAAACCCCCAGAACAGCCTCATACTGGTGAGATATAAATAGATATATTAGTCTATTAGCTTTATTATAGGCAAGTTTATTAATCACCAAACTGTAGTTCACATCCAATAAGATACTTTTGATTTAGGCTACATTCAAGTTCATCACCAAACGCCTCCCAAAGCATCTAATGGCAGTTAGATTATTATTCATTTAAAATGTAGCCTATATTGTTATTTTGTTAATTACTAAATAGATAAAGGCTCATTTCAGTTCAGTAATTTAACGGCTAATACTGCGTTACGAGAGGGAGCACCAAGCAGAAGATGGTGGACAGAGTCTTGGACCGGCGACACCAGCATCTAATCACCAGCTGGCAGGACATCGCCGTCGCTGAGTCTGTGAACGCCGCCTTCAAACCTGCGTCTGAGTTTATGGATCTGCTGTCTGGTGAAAACGATGTTAGCATCACATCAGTCAAACCCGTCCCGAAACTCCTGACTGGAGATGTTCTGAAACCGTCAGACGAGGACGCCGCCTTGACATCGAACATCAAGACGTGCCGTGTTCTCGAGGAGAAGTACAATCCTTTTGGCAAAGGCCTGCCTGCTGGATCCTGGATATATGAGGCATCATATCAATGACAGGGAGGAGACAAAATACGCACTCATGGAAGAGATGCAGGACGGACGGTGTGCTGCTAATGCATCAGTGGTTGGAGACAAAGAGTCCTCCGTGCAAGCGATGGCTACCTGCAGCAAAGAAGACGACTCTCGGAGACCTGCTGATGTCACTGGCTGGAGCAGCTACCTGCCAGAGGAGCCCGTAGTCTCCAACGCAGATCCACTCGCCTGGTGGTGCAACAACCACAGTAGATCTCCTCTGCTCTCTAAAGTCGCCTGCAGGTACATGTGCGTTTGTGCCACGTTCACACCATCAGAGATGGTTTTTAGTCCTGACAGGAACATTGTTAGTCCTCTCTGATCCTCTCTGAAACCACATGAGGTCAACATGTTGGTTTCTCTAACAAATAGAGGCTATCCTTCTTACTTCATTAAGACTGTGTTCTGTTGTGATTTGCACTTAAAAGAATTAGCCTGAAAATGTTTTATTTATTTTTGTTTGACAGTCTATATCTAGCCTTAAACAAGTGTTTAATTCTTTTTAAAACCGTCATCTTTGTCATGTAAAAAGCAACAAAATACATAATAGCCCAACAGTAAAGCTTATTTATATAACACTTAAATCAGGAGAAATTGCACTAAGAAGAAATGTCTCAAGATATTTATTTTCTTGGCAAAACAAAAAACACAACAAGGCTATCTAGCTAAGTCGCCACCATCAAACTACGGATCAGAAAGTAAACAGAACTAATAATGAAAGATAACTCCTCTGTGGAAGCTACTCACACATGAACATGGATTTCTAGATTCAGCAACCAGAACACACTAACAGGGAGCGTCTATATGCTGGGAAACAGGTGGAAACATTATTATAAACAATCATTAGACTATGACGGTATTGGCTTCCCAACACTGTGGGCAGAGGAGAAAGAGAGCATCCTGGATAGCTCCATAGCTGCTCTCTGCAGCAGGATCAGCACCTCGGAGAGCGCCGCGGTGCACAGTCGTGACAATTATCACATACACCACGTACACCACATACACCTCATACACCTCATACACCTCATACACCACATACACCTCACACACCTCATACACCTCGTACACCTCGTACACCACGTACACCACATACACCTCATACACCTCATACACCACATACACCTCATACACCTCACACACCTCATACACCTCATACACCACATACACCACATACACCTCACACACCTCATACACCTCGTACACCACGTACACCACATACACCTCATACACCACATACACCTCATACACCTCATACACCACATACACCTCATACACCACATACACCACATACACCTCATACACCACATACACCACATACACCACATACACCTCGTACACCTCGTACACCTCGTACACCACGTACACCACGTACACCTCATACAGCTCATACACCTCATACACCACATACACCACATACACCACATACACCACATACACCTCATACACCACGTACACCACGTACACCTCGTACACCACGTACACCACGTACACCACGTACACCACATACACCTCATACACCTCATACACCTCATACACCTCATACACTACATACACCACATACACCTCATACACCACGTACACCTCACACACCACATACACCACATACACCTCATACACCACATACACCACATACACCTCATACAGCTCATACACCACATACACCACGTACACCACGTACACCTCATACAGCTCATACACCTCATACACCACATACACCACATACACCTCATACACCACATACACCTCATACAGCTCATACACCTCATACACCACATACACCACATACACCTCATACAGCACATACACCTCATACACCACATACACCACATACACCTCATACACCACATACACCACATACACCTCATACAGCTCATACACCTCATACACCTCATACACCTCATACACCACGTACACCTCGTACACCTCGTACACCACGTACACCACGTACACCTCATACACCTAATACAGCTCATACACCTCATACACCTCATACACCACATACACCACATACACCACATACACCTCATACAGCTCATACACCTCATACACCTCATACACCACATACACCACATACACCACATACACCTCATACACCACATACACCACATACACCTCATACAGCTCATACACCACATACACCACATACACCACATACACCTCATACAGCTCATACACCACATACACCACATACACCACATACACCTCATACACCACGTACACTGTATTTGATATGTATGTATTGTATGTATGTATTTAATATTTATCTGTATAGGGTAAACTTTTATTTATCTTTATAGCATCCAAATGATTCAAAAACAACCTAAAAGCTGATATGTCAGTGTTGTGTTCACTACTTGTTTCTGATGGAAACTTTGGTTACTGCACGTTTGAATATGACTCTTTATACTGAAGGGATGTAACAGTTTGACTATAAAGAGGACAAAGTGTTTCTAATGTTTCATGTCTTTTAACCTGAAGGTGAAGTAAGTGTGAGCAGGTGCTGACTTCAGGTGTGTTTGTGTTTGAATCAGGACGGAGAACAGATATTTAACCGAGCCAAGCTGCTGAACGTGGGCTACACCGAGGCTCTGAAGGAGTACGACTACGAGTGTTTCATCTTCAGCGACGTCGACCTGATCCCCATGGACGACCGCAACACCTACAAGTGTTTCAGCCAGCCGCGACACCTGTCTGTGTCCATGGACAAGTTCGGCTTCAGGTGAGACCACACCTGTTATTGCTGTTTCATCTGGACTGAGGCTCAAACAAACCCTCCAGATATGTTTCAAGACATAAAAATACTCAGCTTTGAATAATAATGTGTGTCTTATGTGGTCTTTCCACAAAAAAGTGTAACCTGGTTAGAAACTCTGCTCCGTTTCCCTCGTTAAAAACTCCAGAGTCTCTAAATATTGTTGATTTCTAAAGTTTTCCTGCAGGACATGCAGATGGATTTGAGAAGTTGACATTTGGAGTAAAGAAGGAGAAGAAGAAGTGAAATCCTGCTACTATAGTTTGTTTACGTAGCCTCCGGAGCCGGAGGAAGCTTCCTGCAGCTGACCAATCAGAACAGAGCGGTCTCATCAGGAGGCGGGGCTTAAAGAGACAGGAGCTAAAACGGCCTGTTAGAGACAGAGGCTGAACTGAGGGGCTGCATAAAGGACCAGTAGAAGATCAATAAGCAGGTTTTATTCCAGTAGAGCCCCAGAATATAAATATAGAGGCTGGAGATGAGCAGAATATGAGTCCTTTATAGACAGACAGAGCAGGAGAAGTAAAAGACTGTGTGTGTGTGTGTGTGTGTGTGTGTGTGTGTGTGTGTGTGTGTGTGTGTGTGTGTGTGTGTGTGTGTTGTGGTTCAGTGTATAAGGTTGAGTCAGTTGAAGCTGGGTGTGTGACAGACTGGAGGAAACACTGATGTTGTCTCATCACCTGCTGTTATCAGCTGTTCACACAGACTGCAGTCAAGCTAACACTGCGTTCACATCACAGGCCTTAAAGTCCCAGTCCAGCTTTAATCCTGCGTCCCCGTGTTCATCCTTCCTTTATCTCTTGTTCAACGCCAAATATACGTCCAAAACCCAGTATCCCAGTATTTCTACATCAAAGTCGTGTCTTCTCTCTTCCTGTAAAACGGTTTCAGATGTTTGATGATTCATGCTGAACTCTGTAAGCCCCGCCCACGTTTTAGCAGTCCAATCAAATGTGAAGGATCTGATTTAATCCCTTACTGGACAAATACTGGGTTTCACTGGGAGATACTTGTGTTGATGGTTCAGATTCATCTGAAACGTGAGCTGCGTTCATTCAAGAACAACAACCAGTTCTCCCAGTTTGTCTCGATTACAAGTTAAAGGTCCCAACAGATGTGTCTGTGGTTGCCGTCCTCCATGTTTGTTGTTGTTGGGCTGTGAGATGACGACAGGCGACCTGCAGAGTCTGATGTGAGTTCTGACGGCGGCCGCACAGCCAGAGATCAGATATCAATAACATCTGATATGAAAACATCAGAAGAAGAAGAAGAGACGTCTGCGTCGCTTCATCCTGTCGCACATTTAGAAACAGTCTGAACATATTTTAGCTTGTTAATCATGTGACAGGAAATGTCCCCGCATGCAGCCTGTTACGCTGACAGTGATGATGATGATGATGATGATGATGATGAGGATGTCACCATGTTGGGTGGATCAACTGTGGCTTCAAGTTCACTTCCTGTCGTTGTGGGACGGAGTGGGAGCGTCCCAGCACACACACACACTTCTCCTCCTCCTCACACCGCTTCATATCCAAAGCCTAGTGTATCCCACAATGCACCACGGCGTATTGCGCAACATGTGACAGATACACAGAGAGGGATGAACCCAGTGTGTTCAGGAAATCAGGAAGTGCTGACAGAGACACCACAGAGGAAGAGATCTGCTCTCAAACGCCACCATCTGCCAGGCTCCTCACTTCCTGTTTCCTGTACACACACACACACACTCACACATACGCACACTCACGCACGCACACACACTCACACATATGCACACGCACACACACTCACGCACACACACACATGCACACACTCACACATACGCACACGCGCGCACACACACACAGACGCACACACTCACACATACGCACACGCGCGCACACACACAGACGCACACGCACACATACACACGCACATGCGCGCACATGCGCGCACACACACAGACACACACTCACATACGCACACACGCACGCGCGCACACACACACACTCACACACAGTAAGTTGAAGTTTGTCCTTCACGTCCTGTTGTTCAGTCAGACCTGCTGGTCAGCTGATGCTGGTCAGCTGATGCTGGTCAGCTGATGAACTTGAGAGCAACAGCTGAAGCAGCGATATGATTGGCTGCTGGAGGAGACAGTTTGACCAATCAGAAACGTTTATCTTGTTTTCGTAAACATGTCCAGCAGGTTTCACTGCGTCGTCTTCAGATTCTCTCACATACAGGAAGTTCCTGTCTGGTCTCATATTGATCACAGAACAGAAAGGTGATCAGGGTGTATTGATGACGTGTGTCTGTGTCTGCAGGTTACCGTATAATCAGTATTTTGGAGGCGTTTCCTCGATGAGTAAAGAACAGTACCTGAAGATCAACGGCTTCCCCAACAACTACTGGGGCTGGGGAGGAGAGGACGACGACATCTACAACAGGTACACGCCTCCCCGTCGCCATGACAACAGTCACATGTCACACATGAAACTCACAAATGTAACATAAAGACATCAAACACCGACGATCTGGTTTAATCAGTTTATAAAACATCAGAGTGTCACATGACGTCGTCAAAACCCAAAATATTCACTTTACTACGATCAATGATCAACTAATCAATCAATCAATTCATCGTTGCAGCTGTAAACAGTAAACAACTCATTGATCGTTCTGCTGCCAAACTGATCAAAGATTACATTTAATGATCCAAACATCATAAAAACAAGATGATATATGATTGATTGATTGATTGATTGATTGATTGATTGATTGATTGATTACTGTCAGGTCAGTGACAAAACGACCAACAGTTTAAAAACAATAGATGTATTGATGATGACGGTAATCTATAGATGTATTGATGACGGTAATCTATAGATGTATTGATGACGGTAATCTATAGATGTATTGATGATGATGTAATCTATAGATGTATTGATGATGACAGTAATCTATAGATGTATTGATGATGACGTAATCTATAGATGTATCGATGATGACGTAATCTATAGATGTATTGATGATGACAGTAATCTATAGATGTATTGATGATGACGTAATCTATAGATGTATTGATGATGACAGTAATCTATAGATGTATTGATGATGACGTAATCTATAGATGTATTGATGATGACAGTAATCTATAGATGTATTGATGATGATGTAATCTATAGATGTATTGATGATGATGTAATCTATAGATGTATTGATGACGGTAATCTATAGATGTATTGATGACGGTAATCTATAGATGTATTGATGATGACAGTAATCTATAGATGTATTGATGATGATGTAATCTATAGATGTATTGATGACGGTAATCTATAGATGTATTGATGATGACAGTAATCTATAGATGTATTGATGACGGTAATCTATAGATGTATTGATGATGACAGTAATCTATAGATGTATTGATGATGACGTAATCTATAGATGTATTGATGATGACAGTAATCTATAGATGTATTGATGATGATGTAATCTATAGATGTATTGATGATGACAGTAATCTATAGATGTATTGATGATGATGTAATCTATAGATGTATTGATGACGGTAATCTATAGATGTATTGATGATGGCAGTAATCTATAGATGTATTGATGATGACGTAATCTATAGATGTATTGATGATGACGTAATCTATAGATGTATTGATGATGACAGTAATCTATAGATGTATTGATGATGACGTAATCTATAGATGTATTGATGATGTAATCTATAGATGTATTGATGATGACGTAATCTATAGATGTATTGATGATGATGTAATCTATAGATGTATTGATGATGACGTAATCTATAGATGTATTGATGATGATGTAATCTATAGATGTATTGATGATGACGTAATCTATAGATGTATTGATGATGACGTAATCTATAGATGTATTGATGATGACAGTAATCTATAGATGTATTGATGATGACGTAATCTATAGATGTATTGATGACGGTAATCTATAGATGTATTGATGACGTCTCCTGAGTTTAGAAACTATTTGTTTTATTTAATCGTTCTTTAATCAGGCAGCTTCACTGATCTGTTGTCACCAGTCAGAAACAACAACAACAACAACAACAACAACAACAACAGTCATAGAAACATCAGATATTAAAGCTTGAGGACTGTTTTGATTCCATCTGGAAGCTGCAGACGTGTTAATCAGCTGTTCAGTCTGTGACTGATGAAGCGTCCTCGTGATCCAGCACACGACCTTCTCTCAGTTTCACTAAACTAGTGAATAAACATGGAGGACAGCAGGTCACATGATCACATGATCACAGAGCTGAAGAATCTCAGACCAATGAGAGAACAGTATCTGATGGGTCACATGATGCAGAGCGTGATCATGTGACCTCCTCGGTTTCACAGCTGCTTCTGTTCAGATGAAGATAAAACTCATCATCAGTCAGGTTATTGATCAGAGTCAGTCAGGTTATTGATTAGAATCAGTCAGGTTATTGATCAGAGTCAGTCAGGTTATTGATTAGAGTCAGTCAGGTTATTGATCAGAATCAGTCAGGTTATTGATCAGAGTCAGTCAGGTTATTGATCAGAATCAGTCAGGTTATTGATCAGAGTCAGTCAGGTTATTGATCAGAATCAGTCAGGTTATTGATTAGAGTCAGTCAGGTTATTGATCAGAATCAGTCAGGTTATTGATCAGAGTCAGTCAGGTTATTGATCAGAATCAGTCAGGTTATTGATTAGAGTCAGTCAGGTTATTGATCAGAATCAGTCAGGTTATTGATTAGAGTCAGTCAGGTTATTGATTAGAGTCAGTCAGGTTATTGATTAGAGTCAGTCAGGTTATTGATTAGAG